>NC_066870.1:37478473-37755973 GCF_022985175.1 Labeo rohita
GACACCCTATTGAATTTTATAATTTTCTGTATCAGGACATAAAAAATTGTCTGGTCCTTGGCTGGTCTTAAAATTTGGAAAATAAATCCTCAGATAAACATCATCACATGACATATCACACAGTGTCATTATTTATTCAAGAAAAATACAGCCAAGATGGAAAGGCCATGTGTGACATTATCAGTCTCTCACATCGTTCTGGAGGAATTTGGACCACTCTTCTTTTCAACGTTGCTCCAGTTTATTGAGGTTTGTGGGCATTTGCTTATGCACAGCTCTCACCACACCATTTGAGTCAGGATGAGCTCTGGACTGGGACTGGGCTGTCGCAACACCTTTTCTTTTATTTTCAGCCATTCTGTTGTAGATTTGCTGGTGGGCTTTGGGATCATTGTCCTGTTGCATGACCCAGTTTTAGATGTCAGACAGATGCCCTCGGATTTGACTCTACAATACTTTGATATACAGAGAAGTTCATGGCCAACTCGATGACTGTGAGGTGCCCAGGACTTGTGGCTACAAATCAAGCCCAAAATGATCAGCCCATCCTCCAGCATGCTTGTCTTTTGGTATGAGGTGTTTGTGCTGATATGCTCTTTAGTTTTTCACCAATCTTGGCGCTGTGCATTATGGCCAAACATCTCCACTTCGCTCTCGTCTGTTCAAAGGACATTATTCTAGAAGACTTGTGTTTTGTTCAGATGCAACTTTGCAGACCTAAACTGTGCTGCAGTGTTTTTTTTGAATAGAAGAGTCTTTCTTCTGCCAAGCCTTCCAAACATGCCATTTTTGTCCCATATTTTTCTAATTGTATTGTCATGGACTTTATCATGTGAACTGAGGCCTGTAGAGTCTGAGGTGTAGTTCTTGGGTTGTCTGCCATTTCTCTGAGCTTTACACGCTCTGATCTTGGGGTGAATGTTCTGGGATGTCCACTTCTGGAAGGAGAGGTGTCTGTTTTAAATGTCTTCCACTTGTGAATAAACTTCAAATTATTTGGAAATGGCCGTATTACTCTTCTCAGATTGATGGCAGCAACAATTGCTTCTCTAAGATGATTGCTGATGTCTTACCTTCTTGGCATTGTGTTAACACACACCTGAAGTCTCCAGACCAGCAAACTGCCAAAGCTCATGCTTTTATAGAGGCGCTCAGACTTGCTGATGATCAGTTAATCAAAGGTATTTGATCAGCAGTGCTTGACTGTTATTTACCCTCTTAATTCCAATGTTAACAGTAAGGGTGTCCTAACTTTGTCACACATGGCTTTTCCATTTTGGCTTTATTTTTGTTCAGTAAATGACACGGCGCAATGTGTTTTTGTTCATCTGAGGTTTTATTTTCAAAATTTTAAGACCAGCCAAGGACTAGTTTGTTTTAATGATGTCCTGATACGGAAAACCATGGAATTCAATAGGGTGTCCTAACTTTTTCACATGACTGTATATATATAGAAAAAAATTAAAAAAGGCAGTCAAACATGTTCGAATGTACGCCATATAGGCTTGCTTGAAATAGTACTAATAAATAACTCTTGTCCAGCACAGCGTCAGATATAATTAAATTATTAACAAATCTACAAGGATACATATCAAACAGTGATATTTATTTACTTGAAGTATTTTTGTAGTAATTGAGTAATTGTTAATGGTGTTGCCAAATCCGCGGCTTTTCCTTTCTTTCCGGGCTACTTTCTCATTGTTGCCGCAGGTTGTTTTTCACGTCCGCTGTTGACGCGACCCCAATAACGTAATATTTAGCCCCTGGAATGCTAACTCCAGGAACCCCGCCAAAAAAAAAACTGTATTTTAACCAGGGGACTCCCCTCGAAATCAACTGGGCTACATTTGGGCTAGTTTTGAGTAACAGTTTGTCGGGCTTTGTTATGAAAACCTGGCAACCCCGAGGGTAAACACAGCCGTAGCGGCAGATGGCGCTGTTGTCCAGCGTAAGCGCTGATCTCCGTTCAGACCGCGAGAGGAAGAGCTGGAATATGATGTGTGTTTATGTCAGTTTGTGAAGATCTCATCTGAGGATCTTTGTTCTGTTCTTGATCGAAACTCGTTCGTTTCTCGGCGATGGAGCAGAAGAAGACGGTGATCGTGACAGGTAAACTGTGATGAAGGTGTTGATGCGCAAAACGCGATGTTTTGATGCCTCGTGTGGTTCTTGTCTCAGTTTTGAGAGTTTTTCCAGTGACAGCTGAGTCTGCTTCTGTCACTGATAGTTTTGTAATCGATTTAATGACACGCAAACGATCGGCATTGAAATTGAAAGTCGATTTACAAGAAAACACCCATTTATATCCAAGTACTGCCGCTAGCCAAAACTCTCGGGAAGTACCATGGTGCTCGTAAAAAAAAATCAGACAGCGTGCCGTGTTTTATTATTTTATATTATTCATTGAATTCATTATTATTTTAAGTTTTTGTATTTACCACGGTAATGCCATAGTGTTTTTTGGGACTGTATTTGTTTGGACGTCTTCTATAGTATAATATTCTTTGGAGAATTTTGGAGTCAGATTTATTTGTAGTATTATTTTTTTATTATTACAGTTTTTAAGCCATATTTTGAATTTTTAATTCATTTTCCATGTTAATTTTAGATAACATGATCCTTCAGAGATAATTCTAATATGCTGATTTCCTGCTCAACAAACATTTTTGTGGGAAAAAATATAATTGATAAGATAGCCTTTTTTTTTATTATTATTATTATTTTTTTTTTATTATTGTAATAATATTCCACAATATTAGTGTTTTTAGTGTATTTTTTTTAACAAAAATGCAGCCTTGGTAAGCAGAGGAGACCAAAAGCTTAATCATTCCAAACTTTTAGCTACTTGTTTATATAATAGTATTAACTATTCATCTTTTTTTTTTTTTTTACAATTTTGATGCTATTGCTATGGTAATACCATAACATTTTGTATTTATCATGGTAATGCAATAGTAGTTTTTTGGGACATCTACCATGTATATTTTTGACTGTGTTTGTTTGGACACGTCTTTTTCTATACTATAGTATTTCTTTGTAGTATTTATTTATATATTTTTACAGTTTTTAAGCCATATTTTTAATTTATAATTTATTTAATATTTTCAGTTATAGGTAACATGATCCTTCAGAAATCATTCTAATATGTTGATTTCCTGCACAAGAAACATATTTTGTGGGAAAAATATATAATCAAATAGATAACCATAGTATTAACAACCTTTTTTTTTTTTTTTAATCATTCCAAACATTTAGACACCAGTGTATATAATATATTAACTATTCATCGAGTCAGATTTATTTTTAATATTATTTATATATTATTAAATATTTTTTAAGCCATATTTTGAATTTTTCATTTATTTTATGTTTTCCATTTTCACTTTAGGTAACATGATCCTTCAGAAATAATTCTAATATGCTGATTTCCTGCTCAAGAAACATTTTTGTGATAAGATTTTTTTTTTTTTTTTTTTATTTTAATAATATTCCACAATATTAGTGTTTTTAGTGTATTTTTTTAACAAGAAATGCAGCCTTGGTGAGCAGAGGAGACCAAAAGCTTAATCATTCCAAACTTTTAGCTACTTGTTTATGTAATAGTATTAACTATTCATCTTTTTTTTTTTTTTACAGTTTTGATGCTATTGCTATGGTAATACCATAATTTTATTTTCACTTTTTGTATTTATCATGGTAGTACATGACATAGTAACATTAACGTAGTAGTTTTTTGTGACATATACCATGTATCATTTTGACTGTGTTTGTTTGGACGTGTTCTATAGTATAATATTCTTTGGAGAATTTTGGAGTCAGATTTATTTGTAGTATTATTTTTTTATTATTACAGTTTTTAAGCCATATTTTGAATTTTTAATTCATTTTGTATTTTCCATTTTAATTTTAGGTAATTCTTTAGTCATTTTTAATGTGCTTTTGTCATTCTTATTCCTTTTTGCTGTTGGTTTAATTTTAATTTATCCTTATTTTAGTTTTAATTTTAGTTCAGTTTTATTGTTTTTTTATTTTAGTGCTTAAATTTGTTTCAGTTTTCTGTCAAGCCAACATTTCTGATTTTTGTTATTTTTGTTTAGTTTTTCATTCAATATTTTTATATTATTTTTAGCTTCGTTTAACAAAAATGCTTTAAATATTTATCGTTTTTATGATAATAACCTTGTTTGGAGTATATGAAAATGTATTCATTTAGTAACTTGTCATGTGATTCCATCATCATTGCACATTTTAATGAAATCTTATTGTCATGCAAATATAGAGATGTAAAGAATAGCTTTCTAAAGAAGTCAAAAATAGAGGGTTCTCTGCTTGCACTGTTCAGGTTTCTGATGGCAGCATCTCGTCTAAAACTCAAACGCAAGAGTTACTCATTATGTCCAGTTAAAGTAGGATCAGATCTTAGACTCTGGACTGCAGGGTTTAGATTTTGCTGGCTTCAGCATCCTGAAAACCTGTTGAGTTTAAAGGTGGAACAGTTAGAAAACAGATAAGTTGATGATAATGTCCGGTCAGTCACTCTGAAAGGATTTTCACTTGACCATGATGCATCCTATGGCTACTTATCAAATAAATAAATACATGGACATGGAATACTGCTCAATTACTCAGTTCAGTGTCTTTATTTAAAATGTTTGACCAATCAGAATCAAGAGTAATAAGTCATTACATTCCATTTATTTATATAAACTGAATAAATAAGCTTTCCATTGATTTATTGTTTGTTAGGATACAGAAAAAAAAATCAAAATATTGAGAAAATCACCTTTAAATTTGTCCAAATGAAGTTCTTAGCAATGCATATTACTAATCAAAAATACAGTGTATTGGTTTAGTGGTCCATGCTCACATATGAGTGCATTTCTCTGTGTTTGTGTAGGTTTTGAGCCGTTTGGTGAACATACTGTCAATGCCAGCTGGGTGGCAGTACAGGTATGATATTCACACCAGGAGGAAATGAGCAGAGCGGATCAACTGTTGTTTGTTCGTATGCATCTGCGTGACTTTAACATACATGTTTGCTCTTGTCAGGAGTTGGAGAAACTGGGTTTGGGTCACGATATAAACCTTCACGTTGCTGAAGTTCCTGTGGAGTATCAGGCGGTCCAAAGTCTTCTGCCGTCTCTCTGGAAACAGCATCTTCCTCAAGTAGCGTAACCATATCATGCTTGTGTTGTTTAATTTTATTAGTTAGTGATGCCAAATGTGCACAGAGTGCTTTATAATATATATGTATGTAATATTTATAATACATCTGTTGCTATGTTTATTGTGCTCTGTATTAGCTTATGTTACATAAAAATAATAATAACAAAAATACTTATATATATACATTTTTACTGTATATAAGTAATACTTGTATCGTTTAATGATATTAATATTGGTCTGTGTACACATGCAACAAAAATGTTTTTAATTCAAAAATTAAATATTAAATTGATTATATTTTTTACAAAATTTAAATATTAAAAATTATATTAAATTAATATGATTAAATTATTATTAAGTTTATTACATTATTATTAAATTAAATTGTAGTGCATTTTTATCCATTTTTTTTATTGCAAACAAAATTTGAAAATTTGGGATAACAAAAAAATTTATTTTTCTAAAAGAAATCTCTTCTGCTCATCAAGACTGAATTTATTTGCTATAAAATGCAGTAAAAACAGTAATATTATGACACATTATTACAATTTGAAATAACTGTAAAAAGTGATTATGTAATTATTCCTGTAACTAAACTGTAATTTTTCCTGTGATCAAATCTGAATTTTCAGCATCATTACTCCAGTCTTCAGTGTCACATGATCCTTCAGAAATAATATATAATATGCTGATTTGCTGCTCAATAAACATTTTTTTGTGAGAAAAATATATAGTCCAATAGAAAAACATTTTTCTTGTAATAATATTTCACAATATTACTGTTTTTATTGTATTTTTCAACAAAAAACAACAACAAAAAATCAAACTTTTAGACACCTGTGTATATAACGATACATCTTTATAATTTAGGAATGCATTTCATAATTTTTGTTTTAAATTGTTTTTAAAATCGTATTTTGTCTTTCTGCTTTTTCATAGTTAGTGGTCCATGTTGGCGTTTCCGGGATGGCCACTACAGTAACGCTTGAACAGTGCGGTCATAATGAGGGTTACATGCGTCTTGACAACTGCAGTTTCTGTCCGGAGTCGCAGTGCTGTATGGAGGGAGGACCGGGCTGCATTCATTCTGTCATAGACATGGACGCCGTCTGTAAGAGAGTGAACTCCTCCGGTCTCGGCGTCTCGGTGTCCGTATCAAAGGACGCTGGCAGGTAAAAAACTCTTTAACTCTTACGCTCGTCGTCATTCACCTTGCAGAATCTTCAAAATAAATAAAGAACCGTAAAAATGCATGCTGATATTTATTGGGTGCTGCCATGAACATTTCACATAACAGATGTTTGCATATTGTCCAAAAGTTGTTTTAGACTGACTAATAAGCATTTATTGAAGGGCAGAGAACCATCAAAAAGTCAATTTCATAGCACCAACTCATCTGTAAAATGTATTTTTGATCTGTCCAATTTTTTATGTCATGCAACAATGATTTTTTATTAAATTATGTTATAAAATGTTTGATTTGTTATGTGAATGTTGAATCTGTATTTTCCATACAATAGCCTGTGAAGCTGATATGGCAATATATTTAAATACAAACAAACAACCTTAAAACAATCATAATGAATCCAATTTGATTTTAAATCCTAAAAGGTCTGTTTATATGAGTCCTAAACATTGCAATCCAAATAAAAAATGAGCATGAGAACTTGTGTGCCCTGAATCCAGCTAGTCTTAAAATGCTCTCTGACTCTTAAAGAAACAGTTCACCCAAAAATTAAGGCCAAGATGTAGACGAGTTTGTTTCTTCATTAGATTTGCTGGATATTATGTTATATTATATTAAATTATATTATATTATATTACATGATATTATGTTATATTATATTATGTTATGTTATATTGTATTACATTATATTATATACAGTAATTTCTAAGTACATTATATGATCTTATAAAGTATCATTTGAATTGCGTATGACTTGGTTTTAATTTTCTTCAGCTTGTTTTACTACAACTTTTAACTAAAATGAAAATGAAAATGGAAAAAATAATACAATAAAAACTCTATAGATTTTTAGCCAATTTTAGCCATATATTTCATTTTATATGAAAAAAAAAAATATGAAAATGAAATTGGCTAAATTACTGAAACTGGCTGAAATTATAATGAAAGTGGACATCTATAAAATCTATATAGATTTTAAAATAAAAAAATAAATATTATCATAAATAAATCACTAAACCTTTAATTAAAGTTACATTGAAAACAAAATATAAAAATAAAAACTTATTTAAAGTAAACTATATGGATGTTAAAAATATTTAAGAAAAAGTGTATACTAAATCTAATTAAAAAAATATTAATTAAAACTATAATAGTATGTCAATAAAAGTATACTGTACGGTTTCAAACATGACTGTATAATATGCAGCTTTTAGTTATACCTTAAACACACACTGGATAGAAAATATAACCATTTTAAAAATGTAGCATTGCGTCACTTGCTCACCAATGGATGTAAATGGGTGCCGTCAGAATGCAAGTCCAAACATCTGATAAAAACATGACAGTAATCCACAAATAATCCACAACACTCCAGTCCATCAGTTAACATCTTGAAAAGACAAAAGCTGTGTGTTTGTAAGAACACATCCATCAAGACGTTTTTAACCTCAAACCTTTGTTTCTCTCCTGATTCAGACCAGATGATATTACATATACATATTCATTTTAGCCAAAAGCAACGGTTTGAAGTTAAAAACGTCTTAATGATGCATTTGTTTTTTACAAACACACAGCTTTTGTCTTCACAAGATGTTAACTGATGGACTGTAGTGGTGTGGATTATTGTGATATTTTTATCAGCTGTTTGGACTCTCACTCACACCAGAGGATCCATTGGTGAGCAAGGGATCGAATGCTACATTTCTCCAAATCTGATGAAGAAACAAACTCATCTACATCTCTGATGGCCTGAGGGTGAGATTTACAACATTTACAACAAATGTTTATTTTTAGGCGCACTCTTCCTTTAAGTGTTAGAACAGAGCACTACTGTATTTCTTGTGACAAACGCTCTCTTTCGCAGGTATCTGTGTGACTACACCTACTACATGTCTTTGTTTCTGGGCGAGGGCAGATCTGCGTTTGTGCACGTTCCTCCTCTAGGGAAGCCCTACAGCGCGGAGCAGCTCGCTCGGGCCCTCAGGGCCGTCATCCTGGAGATGCTTGAACTCATGGAGCACAACAAGGGAAAGAAACGCTGTCTGCACAACCAATGAGAATACAGGCCGAGTCTCACATGTAGCGTCGGTTTGGATTCAACAGTTCATGCACACTTGAAGACATCAGTCTTAACTTGTGTGCTACAAACTAGGATCAATCAGCTGGTTTGAGATGCAACTTGTGTGCTAAACTCAATCCTACGGCTGCGTTCAAATAGTCAAGAAAGCACTTTAATGGGGTGTACTTGAAACATGCAGAGATTTGGTATTATGCATAAAAACAAACAAACTTGGAAATGTTGAAATGTGAAAACACTACATATGCATTTCATTTAGATCTTTTAACCATGTTTTTTGCAAACAGTCAAGGCAGAACTAATTGTTTTCTCTTGCTGCCTTGTTTCTAAAATCACTGTTCACCGGATAAAGTATGTCAGTTGTATAAAGCCATTTAAACCAGGGTTGTTAATTAAAATAAAAAACAATGAAACATCTTGTAACTTGAAATGAAACAGTTGTTAACTGGAGGAAAAATTATTTGTGTGTGTGTATGTATGTGTGTATATATATATATATATATATATATATATATATATATACACACATACATACATACATAGAATTTAATCTTTTTTTCATCTAATTTTATCTGATTTTTAAAATAATTTTTAAAAAACTAAAACTGTAATAAAAATTTATCAAAACTATATGGCAAAAATACACAACTAAATTAATACAACTTTTAATTTAAAATGAATATGGAAAAAAAAACTCATTTGAAATATTAAAAACTGTACACAAAAATGGCTAGAATTGGCTAAATTACTGAAACTGGCTGCAATAAAAATGAAAGTGATGAAAGTGGACAAAATATGAAAATTATAACTAATTCAAAATATTAATAAATCTATAAAGATTTTTAAAAATGTAAAAAAAATGGCAACAACACAACTAAAACTGAATAAAATTAAATTGAAAACAAAATATAAAAATAAAAACGAATTTATTTTAAATAAAAATATATGAAAATTGGCTAAATTACTGAAACTGGCTGCAATAAAAATGAAAGTGGACAAAATATCAAAATTATAACTAATTCAAAATATTTAAAAAAATTATATAGATTTTTAAAAATGTTTAAAAATGGCAATAACTGAAACTAAAACTTTAACTAAAATTAAATTGAAAGCAAAATATAAAAATAAAAACGAATTTATTTTAAATAAAAAATATATGAAAATGGCTAAAATTGGCTAAATTACTGAAACTGGCTGAAATAAAAATGAAAGTGGATAAAATATAAAAATTTTAATAAAATCTATGTAGATTAAAAAAACGTAAAGACAAAATTGACTAAAACTTTAACTAAAATTAAACTGAAAACAAAATATAAAAATAAAAACTATATGGATGTTAAACATATATTTTTAGTATATTTTTAAAAATATACTAAAAACTCATTCAAAATATGAATTAAAACTAAAATAGTATCTCAATGATAGTAAACTATACTGTTTCAAACATAACTGTATCATCTGCAGCTTTCAATTATACCCCAAACACACACTGGACAGAAAGTATAAGCATTATATTACAGTTCATTTTCTCACAGACTAAAGAGCAGGTGCAAATGGTGGTTTTGCAGACCTAAAATTATGACAAAATAAAAGCTGTGATCTGCCTGCTGGACAATGATAAAAGAGATAATAACCACGTCTGTCTGGTTATTAAAGTGCCAATGTGAATACACAGTCTTTAGGATACAAGTATCAAACCGAAATATGTTTTTCCTCATTTTAAGCCGTTTATGAACAGGGTCCCGCTTATAACATAAAGACACCTAAACCTGATGCCTTTTGAGTAATTTAAGGTCTAATGCTATCAGCACTAACTGTTAAGACATCAGCAGTTTAGTTTTTGTTCATTATATAAAATGTGAAATCGTGAGATGAATGTGATGAAAAGGTGATGTTTGTCTCTCAGTCGCCATTATTCAAGATTTTCTCCTTATGTTTCTTTCCTACTCTTTGCAAAATGCTGGACTATATTATATTATATTATATAATATTACACCATCATTTCTCAGTCCATTATATGATATTGTAAAATGGTTTTGGTTTTATTTTCTTCAGCTCGTTTTTGCTAAGGTTTTTACTGGAGTCTCAGTTATCGATCACAAACACAGTGGACCAAACTGATTATGCTGTGAACCTTATTCTTTTTTTAATGTTGCCTACAACACTGTTATCTTTATCATTTCTTTGTTTCCATTGATCTGTTTTATTGTATTAAATGTTCTGGCCTCTACTACAGTTGTGATTATGTATGCATTATAATTCCCACATTTGTACGTTGACACGTTTGTTCTTTCTCTTTATGTTGTGTTTCCTTATTTGCCACAACATTTTTACGAACTGTAGCTTACAATAAAAGTTTTCTGCCTTATTTAAAAGTTTATTTATTGCAAAATCTTACATTTATCTTATAAATTGAATGAAAAACTTTTTGAAAAGTGAGATTTTTAGTGTTAGTAAAGTAGTCTCTAAAGTAGTCACCAAGCCTGCATTTATTTGATCCAAAGTACAGCAAAAACAGTAAAATTCTGAAATATTTTTACTATTTAAAATAACTGTTTTCTATTTAAACATATTTTTTAAAATGTAATTTATTTCTGTGATCAAATCTGAATTTTTAGCATTGTTACTTCAGTCTTCAGTGTTACATGATTCTTCAGAAATCATCAATATATTTGGATTTGCTGCTCAAAAAACATTTATTATTATGTTGAAAACAGCTGAGTAGAATTTTTTTTATTTTTTCAGATTTGTTTGATGAATACAAAATTCAGAGAAACAGCATTTATCCGAAATAGAAATCTTTTATAACATTCTAAATGTATTTATCATCACTTTTGATCGATTTAAAGCATCCTTGCTAAATAAAAGTATTAATTTCTATAATTTCTTTCCCAAAAAAAAATTATTTGGACTTTTAAATGGTATAGTGTATAATGTAACAAAAGCTTTTTATTTCAGATAAATGCTCATCTTTTAAATTATTTGGACTTTTAAATGGTATAGTGTATAATGTAACAAAAGCTTTTTATTTCAGATAAATGCTCATCTTTATATATATATATATATATACATATACTGCAAAAGCAGTAATATTGTGAAATATTTTTACTATTTAAAAAAACTGAATATATTTTAAAATATAATTTATTCCTGTGATCAAAGCTATTATATATTTTATATATAAAATATATTTATAATAATAATTTTATTAATAATTCAGATTTTTTATTAATAATTGTTTTGCATTTTCTGATTAAATTCTGATTAAAGCTGCATTAGTAATCTCATTATTTTATTAATAATCGATATGTACGCCTATGTGTAGTAGACAATGAAAATCTGTATTTTCAGATGTAGTAAGAGGTCATAATATTTTGCAAAACCAAAGTCGGCTTATTTGTGCCTAATATTTTTCATAAAACTTTTCATAAGCGCTAAAACTCTCCTTTTAAACAATGCGTCATTACTAGAAGCTCTACAATGGTCTGTATTTTCGTGACGGCGATATATTTACAAAACAAAACGGCCCTTTTCCTGCAAAACAGCAAATGTGTGTATACGTCAGCGCTCCCGTGCGCTCTACGTCGGTTGCGCTCGCCCGTGACGTCACCGTGCGTCGCGTACTCGAGTGGGAGTCGAATCTTCTCCGGAATCGTTTGCTTTCATTTCTGCACGAGCCCGTCGCGCGCCGTTTCCTTCTCTTCCCTTCGAACCAAAACAAACGTCGCCCGACGTGCTTCGGTCGGTCATTTCCCCGCACCGCTGAGGGATTATTCGGTGTTTTCTGTGAAAAGGCGGCCAGTGAAGCCCAAAAAGATGAGTGTGGAGGCGTACGGGCCGAGCTCGCAGACGCTCACCTTCCTGGACACGGAGGAAGCGGAGCTGCTCGGGGCCGACACGCAGGGCTCCGAGTTCGAGTTCACCGACTTTACGCTGCCCAGCCAGACCCAAACGCAGGGCCAGACCCAGAGTCAACTCGACAACCAGGTAGAAACACCCAAAACACACAATCGAGCGTTCTGTCAGGCCGCCCTCGGCGCGTTTGAGTCCAAATATGGCGAGCTAGCAGGCGTTAGCCGCGCGGTAGTAGCGTTAGCAACGACAGAGCAGGCCGCCTGAAAGAGACAGAGACTGAGTTGTCAGAGGGACTTTTGCCAACTACTGTAGTGTTTTAGCAAATTTAATTTGCTGATCAGTTAAACTAAACATATTAGCTCTTGTGGTGTTATCAGCGATGAAGCGTGTTACGTCAAATTGCTTGTTTTGGTTGGTTAGCTACAGACCTCAGGTGTATTTGCGTGCTTTCAGAGGGACTTTTGTGAACTACACTGGTGTTAATAATAAAGTAATTTTCTAAAATGTTAAACAGCATGTTATAACAGCTTATTCGCAGAGATACGGTGTTATTAGAGAGTTAGTCAAGTTAGCTGTAGCTGACAGGTGTTTTTGTTTACTATAATGATGTGATGCAGAGGAGATATTTATGAGCTATTTTGTTGTTATAGTAACATGTAAGTTATTTGATATTATACACACGTGGTGTATTTATGTCATGTCAGTGGTTTGTCTCATATTTACACTACCAGTCAAAAGTTTAATGTCTTCTGCTCACCAAGCCTGCATTTATTTGATCCAAAGTACAGCTGCAAAATTGTAAAATATTTTTACTATTTAAAATAACTGCTTTCTATTTTAATATATTTAGAAATGTAATTTATTCCTGTGATCAAAGCTGAATTTTTAGCATCATTACTCCAGTCACATGCTTCTTCAGAAATCATTCTAATATTCTGATTTGCTGCTCAAAAAAACGTTTATTATGTTGAAAATAGCAGAGTAGAATTTTTTCAGGTTTCTTTGAATAGAAAGTTCAGAAGAACAGCATTTATAGCATTATAAATGATCATTTTCTATAAAAAAGCGTTTTATTTCAGAGAAATGCTGATCTTGGGTCTTTCTATTAATCAGGGAATCCTGAAAAAATGTACTCTGCTGTTTTAAATATTGCTAATAGTAATAAAAATATTTCTTGAACAGCAAATGAGCATATTAGAATGATTTCTGAAGGATCATGTGACACTGAAGGCTGTAGTAATGATGCTAAAAATTCAGCTTTGGTCACAGGAATAAATGACATTTTACAAAATATTCAAATAGAAAACAGTTATTTTAACTAGTAAAAATATTTCACAATTTTACTGCTTTTCCTGTGTTTTGGATCAAATAAATGCAGGCTTGGTGAGCAGAAGAGACTTCTTTAAATAAAATATAAAAAATCTTACTGTCCAAAAACTTTTGACTGTTAGTGTATGTGTTTCAGAAGGACTTAGTGAACTGCACCTGTTTTATAAGAGCATGTGAGGGGTTGCAGGTGTGTTTAAATGGAAATTATTTAATTAAATTATTTTGTTTGCTTTAATAATAAGGTGTGTTTTGTCTGGTTTTTGCAGCTTTCAAACATGTGTTTTCAAGCTTGACAAGTATACACTCGGTTGTTTTTGTACATCAGATATGCGTTTATACTTGATTTAACTGCGTTTCTGCTGGTGTAAGTTCCAGATGTGTCTGTTTTGAGGGTGAAATGTGCACTGGATTGAATCTCCTGTTTTCATGCTTGTACAATTTGAGATTTGTTTGTGGAAATGGTGGTGTTAAGGTGAAATGTTTTGTGTGCAGGTGAACGGGCCTGATGGCGTTCTGCCCAACGGAGAGGATGCGGTGGTGAAGACCAGCCAACTTCTTGCCGAGCTGAACTTTGAGGAAGATGAGGAAGATACCTACTACACTAAAGACCTGCCGGTGCACGCCTGCAGGTACTGACGACACACCTGTCCTGATCACACACACCGTAATCATCGAGAGATAATATAACGCACAATTCTCTGAAATGCTTACCTCTGGTTGGTCACCACAGCATTGTTTGTGTAATGACGCTGTGCTATATAAATGTTACTTCCAGATTATTTATACAAAAGATGATGCGTGACACCAGTGATGTACATCTTTTGTTTCAGAACTAGTTCATTATCAGCAATATTTTAGGTTATAATTTGTATGAATGTGTTAAGGAAAGTGTGTATTTTCAGATTTGTCATTGTCATTATTTTTACCATTTTTTTTTCATCATTTTAATTGCATAGTTTTTTGAAAATATAAATGTTTTGTAAACTACCTGTCGAAAGTTTGGGTCAGTAAGATTTTTTATTTATTTATTTATTTCAAATTTAATATTTTAATATTATTGTTAAATTTATAATATATTTTTATCCCCTTTTTGTATATAAAAACACATTAGGCAGCTGTCCTTGGCTGTATATTGTAAAGAATATTTTATGACTGCGCTGAGTTCTGTATGTAAAAAATATTGAGCAGCACAACTTTTGTCAACATTGATGATAATCAGAAATGTTTCTTGAGGAGCTTATTAGAATGATTTCTGAAGGATCATTTGATACTGAAGACTGGAGTAATGATGCTGAAAATTCAGCTTTGATCACAGAAATAAATTACATTTTGCAATATATTCACATAAAGAATAGTTTTTTTAAAGCGTAATAATTTTTAACAATATTGCTATATTTACTACAAAAAAAAAAAAAAATCAGGGTTGGTCAGCAGAAGAGACTAGGAAACATTAAAAAATCATACCAACTCCAAACTTTTGAGTGGTACTGTATATAAGAGTATGCACAAGCAGTGTGAATATTAATATGCTTCAGTAATCATTCTGTGGGCTGGTTTTGTATATTTGCAGCTACTGTGGCATCCATGATCCAGCATGTGTGGTCTACTGCAACACCAGCAAGAAATGGTTCTGCAACGGCCGCGGTAACACCTCTGGCAGGTGAGTCCATCATTCGATTAATTTTGCTTTTTAAGCATTGTTAAAACGTAAAAGCTGATGATTTTTGTCGCGTTTGTTTTCTCAGCCATATTGTGAACCACTTGGTGAGGGCCAAATGTAAGGAGGTGACGCTGCATAAGGATGGACCGCTGGGAGAGACGGTTCTGGAGTGCTATAACTGCGGCTGCCGTAATGTCTTCCTGCTCGGCTTCATCCCGGCCAAAGCAGACTCTGTTGTGGTGCTTCTGTGCAGGTAAAACTCAGTCACATTTGCAAACCTGACCTTATTTTGATTAGGTTGACCCAAATATCAATTGATGTCTTTTAGGCATCAGCAAATAAAGGAAGATTTAGTCATTTGTTTATACAATAATAATAAAAGCTAGATTTTATCAGCTAGATTTCCTCTGTATGGCTTGTTTATGGCACAACCTGTATTTGCAAGTTTGCTTTAAGGCTTTTAAACTTAATATTGAGCTTTTGAACTCTCTTGCATGCGTAATGGCACATGCTTACTGAAAATGTAAAAATGGGAAAGTCCCTAATGTTACCCGTATTTTCCTGTAATGAAACTGGGCGTGAGTGTAAGAAACTAGGTTTGCCACGTGTGCTAGCAAAATTGTTTTAATGTGTTTATAATAGCATGTTTATAAATAAATACATACGTTTTAATAAATACATAATTTTCCTGAAATATATTAAATATTCTTGTTAATTAATAAATAATTTTTTGTTAATAAATGCATACATAAAAATGTATAAAATTCTTTCCCATTTTTAACTAGAAAATGAAAACTTTTTTTCCTGCCCCTAATGTTGTCTGGATGAATTTTCTTTAATGTTTAAATTGAGCATTTATAGCTGTACAAACACATTTCAGTTTACATATAGAACTCAATGCAGGAATAAAAATTAAAATAAATAAAATATAGATAATAGTGATCATAATAAAACATTAAAATGGTGTATAAAATAAATATATGTGTTTATAATATGGAAAATTAATAAAATATTAAATAAATATAATAAAATAAAAGGCTAAAATGAATGAGACTAAAATTTTAAAAATGTTTACCTTTTAGTATTTTGATAAATAATTTGTATTAACAAATGCCTGAATTAAATCAATGCATAACATTTTTTTCTATTTTTAACTAGAAAATGAAACTTTTTTTTTTTCCTGGAGATTGCCCCTCATGTTGTCTGGATAAATTTTATTGAATGTTTAAATTGAGCGGTTAAATTGATAGGTGTACAAACATATACCATATTTTAATTAACATATAGAACTCAATGCAGTTTATAAAAAAGGAATAAAAAAGTAAAATATAAATAATAATAATCATCAAAATATTAAATAAAAATTTATTTTTTAGAATAATGAAAATAAACAAAATAGTACTCATTAAAGTCATTGTTTTATATATTAATCCCCTTCTGTTTACATGTAGCAGCAAAATCAGAACTTTTTAATACAACTTCAACCCATTTCCTCCACTTTTCCAGGAGGCTGGATACATTTTTAAAATGTTTATTTTTGAATATTTTATTTTAAATGTTTAGTGTAAATTTTATCACACTACTTCAAGCTGTGAAACAACAACAATCCATTTTTTTTAATCTGGCACTGGTTTTATCAGAAGCTGTCAACCATTGCTTATCAAGCTTGTGCACTGCTTCCGTCTCATGGGTGTGTGTTTGTTTGTGTGTTTAGGCAGCCATGTGCCAGTCAGAGCAGTCTGAAGGACATTAATTGGGACAGCTCTCAGTGGCAGCCCCTCATCCAGGACCGCTGCTTCCTGTCCTGGCTGGTGAAGATCCCGTCCGAGCAGGAGCAGCTGAGGGCCCGTCAGATCACGGCACAGCAGATCAATAAACTTGAGGAGCTCTGGAAGGTACACTGCTTTTTATGCTTCCTTATGAATATGAACACAGTTTTGAGCATCCTATTGTTGCATGACTATACGTTCTGTCATGTTTGCAGGAAAACCCAACAGCGACGCTGGAGGATCTGGAGAAACCAGGAGTGGATGAGGAACCTCAGCACGTTCTGCTACGCTATGAAGACGCCTATCAGTACCAGAACATCTTTGGGCCGCTGGTTAAACTAGAGGCTGACTATGACAAGAAACTCAAAGAGTCCCAAGTATGAAAACCTGTTTCTTTTTCTCTTAGAGAGGTTGTTTATAATTGCAAAGTCCAAATACAGAATCAGATTTAGTGCTGATATTTGTTCTGCTGGCTTGTCTCCTGTCTTTTTACTTCAGACTCAAGACAATATAACAGTGAGGTGGGATTTGGGACTGAATAAAAAGCGGATAGCTTATTTCACTCTGCCCAAGACGGATTCAGGTGGTAATATTTACTTTCAACATCTTCTGTGTCTACCAGTGGTTCATATCCATCCCATCCCTAACACCGTGTCCCATGCATCCCTCATCGATGTGTGCACGGACCTGAGTGTGCGTGTGCGTGCGCGTGTGTGTGTGTGCATGTGTGTTTGTGGTGCTCTACTGTGTATGTGATGGATATATAGCTCTATTATCGTTCAGGGCTCTACAGTGTAAATGCAACTGAAAAAACCAATTTCCCATTCATAAAGTCGCTTGCTTTATTCCTGAATGAATCAGCCGTTCGAGCGAATCAAATGAATGAATGATTCAGTAATTAAATCAGTGACTTGCTGCCACTGGCGGTTTTAGTTTCATTTTTAACTCATCTTTTCAGTTGTTTTAATCACTTAATATTTCTGTATTCAAAATTGTATATTTAAAACATTAATCTTAACATGAATTTATGAATTTGATTGCACGCATGCCACCTCTGAGCCTCATTAAACATATGAAAATACACCTACAAGGCACTTTTAGGGCCCTATAATTTCCATGATGCGAAAAATGGCAAAAGTTGGTCATTACGCTTAATTCAAATTACGATATGGAGTATTTGTAAATATTAAGCTGCAAAAAACTATTTAAATATGAATTCTGTATATTCTGCGTGTTTCTGTTAATGAATGGTGTGGATGAGCGGTTTTGTTTACTGTTTGTACCGAAGCGCGTGTGACGCTCGTGGTGATTTCGGTGTCTGTCGTCTCACTAAATGAGGACATGAATATATGAACAACACTCCAGAACTGCTCTGAGAGTAACTTCATGAGCATTTCTAATGTTTCATTTGAGTAAAACTAGCGTCATATCATAAAGGTATTCACGGCAACTGAAAATAAAAGTTTGGTTTAACTCAGAAGACATTGTGGCAGAAATACATTACTATTGTTCAACAGAATGTACGTAATACTACTACTAAAATTATTAAAACCTTATTTTTTTAGGAATAATCATACAATATTTCTTCAGCGTAATTGTAATAGTAAATCCCCTTTATTTGCCAAAAAATAAAATGTTTAATTTTCAATTAAAATATAACTTAAATTAATGGATTATGCCTTCATTTGATAAGCTGAATATTTCATAATGCTATTGTTAGAGAAAATTAAACTTGTTTTTATACATTCAAATAATTAGACGTGCTAAAACACAGAATTTGGTAAAAATAAAACATTTAATTGGGCCCTAAACATATAATTTTTGTTTAACTTTTAATTAGCTGATGTTAAATTGTTTTAGTTTTATGATTTGAATTAATTAGACATGGTTTTTGACTAATAAAATTTAATTTAACCATTAAAAAATAGTCCAGAAAAGTTAAAATGGAAAAAAAAAATGGAATTTGGAAAAAAATAAAACAGAATTTGGGTCAAAATAAAACAGATTTCATAGGGTCCTACACTCTGTGCCACCTAGTAGTACAAATTAATTTTGTTAATACTGATTTCATTTGATTGGTAACTTGTTCTTATTCTGTTGTTTTAATTAGAAATTTTAAAAAGCTTACAAATGTAGTTTCTTAAACAGTTGACAAAAGATGACATACTTTTAATAAAGTATGAAAAATGCCATTACAAAGGTAAAAACGAAATTCTCCGTAAATCACTTTGAGTCAAATATCACTTTGTAATGGGAAGTCTAATTTTTGAGGTGCTCCTAAAATTTTGACTGTACTCCTAAAGAAAGTAAAGTAAAGTAAGCGTAGAGCCCTGTTGTTATTAGAGCATAAATCCGAAAGATGTGGTTGGTCTACCTGACTGTGTTTTCTCTGTGTGGATGATGTTTATCAGACATGCGACTGATGCAAGGAGACGAGATCTGTCTGCGCTATAAAGGAGACATGGCTCCGCTCTGGAAAGGGATCGGACACGTCATCAAAGTCCCGGACAGTATCCTTTCAACAAAAGATCAAACTTGTTGTTGTCACACAATAACAGCTATTATTTTCCCTTGATAATGTGCTTAGGCACACATTGCTCATACTTAGGATTAATGATTTGATAAGCAGCCACCCAGCACACCCTAGCAACTGCATAGCAACATAATTGCAACCTCACAACACACTTGCATCGTGACCGTGAGTTTTGCAAGCGTTCTTTATATCAGCAGAAAGTCTTACTGTGCTGTTTTGATGTACGAGTATGTAAGTATCTTAAAGAACACAGTATTATATGCTTGATTCCTTAACCAAGATCCTTTCAGATTATGGAGATGAAATTGCCATCGAGTTGCGCAGCAGTGCTGGAGCACCTGTGGAAGTGCCGCATAACTTCCAGGTGGACTTTGTCTGGAAGTCGACATCTTTTGACCGGTTAGTCTTGCTATCACTTTTACACTTTCACTAGTCCATTAAACCATTTCTATTTTTGCTTGCATTTATATAGTGTAAGTTACCCAGAAAGAAGGGATAGTTCACTCAGAAACTAAAATTGCTTTCACTCACTCACCTTCATGTGGATTTAAACCTTTTTTTTTTTTTTTTTTTTTTTTGTGAATGGTGAAAGGAGAAATTATGAAAAATGTACTTATCCATGCAACAATGTTTTAGTATTGAGATACTGCTTCTGTTTTTAGACAGTTTTAAAGTTGGTCAATTTATTGTTTGTCATTTTTATTAATGTTTTTTGTATGTGTATATAGTTTTTATTTTTCATAGTTCATTTTTTTTCTACTTTTTTATTTTGATTTTGATTTTTGAAGATGAAGTTCTAAGTTAAAAAAAGTGTTAAATGTTGCCTTGTCAACTAGTTAAAATAAAATAAGTTTACATATTTTTAAAAATATATTTTTTATTTATATTTTATTCACCCCAAAAAATTAAATACATTTTTAAATTTTTATATATTTTTTAAATTAGTGTTTATTTTTTTAAATTAATTTTAAAGGTTTAGTAAATTTGTGGTTTTGTCATTTTTATTTTTTTTCTACATTTTTATTATTTTATTTTTTTTTTTTTTTGTAGATCAATTTCTAAGTAAATAAAAATGTTAAATGATGCCTTGTCAACTAGTTAAAATAAAATAAGTTTACATTTTTTTTTAAATATATATTTCATTTTTATTTTATTCACCCCAAAAATGAAAATTGCTTTCATTTACTTGCTTTCATGTTAATAGTAGGCAATTTTTGTGTGTGGACTGAGTAAAATCATGAAGAATATACGGGTTTTATTCATGCAACAGTGTTATCATGAGATACTTTTGTTTTTATTAATATTTTAAGGTAGTTTTTATTTTTATATTTTCCATTTTATTGTATTATTTATAAAAATTATATTATTTTGTCTTTTTGTATTTTTTTTTTTTTTTTTTTTTTTTGTGTGTGTTTTTTTCATTCATTTTAATTATAGTTATTTAGCAAAACTAATGAGAAATGCTCACGCTAGCTGGAATACATTAATTTTTTTAATATGTTTTATTTCAGGTAATATTTATCTTATTTTAAAGTAACATAAATCTTTTTTTTTATTGTTATAATTTTAGTTTAGTTAATCTAAATAATTATAAAATTAACCATGCAATTACAATCAATGGGGACTGGAGCATTTTACAAGCTCATCAGTGATTGCATAATTGCGTAATAAACTACTTAAATTTCACTCTGTCTTTGACATTAAGTTATCAAGTGACTTTACAAGATACATATATCATGCATGAGTCTCTCTGACTCCTCCTGTGATACTTTTATTGGTCTTTTGCATCTTTTGAAGTTTAAAAACTCCAGTCCTGATTATTTCTAATTGTATCACACCTTATAATCTTCAGATGATCTATTACGTGAAATAGCGTAATGATCTGTGAACCTGGTGTACACAAAGTTCAACTTTTTCTTTGTCTTACATAGCATGCAGAGCGCCCTGAAGACGTTTGCTGTGGATGAGACCTCTGTGTCTGGCTACATCTACCACAAGCTGCTGGGTCATGAGGTGGAGGACGTTATCATCAAATGCCAGCTGCCCAAACGCTTCACCGCGCAGGGCCTGCCGGATCTCAACCACTCGCAGGTACAGAGCTGACCAAACTCCTTATTCTGATTCAGTCCTTTGTCTTCAAGTTTCTGAAACTCAAGGTGTTTGGGCATGATATAGGTTTATGCCGTGAAGACGGTGCTGCAGCGACCCCTCAGTCTGATCCAGGGGCCTCCAGGAACCGGAAAGACTGTCACCTCTGCCACCATCGTCTACCATCTGGCCAGACAGGGCAATGGGTGAGACATATTCCCTCATGACAGTGTTAGACTGAACACCTCACTGAATTTCCAATGCATTATACTATTTTAATATGAAATTAATTTACTTAATAGACTAGTATATTGAATATTTCATATCGTATATTACGGTTCTTTGTGAAAACATTGACTGGAGTACTCCAGTACTCCAGTGATTTTGCAGACAGAATCAGGTCATAAACATGGAATTTACAGTATAACACAGAATGTCATGGAATTTGGCCAATTTTAATTGAATAAATCAAAAGTAGAGCAGTACACATGTACACCATTTAAATATAAAGTGATGTTTGTGATAAATTAGATTGAAGAAATTGTGGCATATTACTGTTGTGCGGTAGAATATACTCAGAGTAATAATAATAAAATTAATACTTTATTTTTTAAGAATTAAAAATGGTATAAGATTAATTAAATTAATGTTTTATGTCTTTCTTGGATTGCCAGTGATTTTATAAATCTAAAATTTAATTATACCATTAAAATGGATCTAAAATCCATTTTGTACGGAAATATTTAAAAGGATAAAAAAACAGAATTTGGAAAACTGGAAAAATAGAATTTTTAATACTTTATTTTTTTTTAGGTTTAAAAGGATTATTTTTTAAGAAATAAAATTTCTAAGATTAATTAAATGAATGTTTTATGTCTTTGTTGAGTTGCCAGTGTTTTTGATAATAAATATGATTTAAATCCTAAATATAAACAGATGAACACAAAATTTTTCTATTATTGTAAAAAAAAAAATTTGTTAAAAAAAAAACCTGATTTCGAAATAGGTTCGTTGAATTTGGGGAAAAATAAAAACTCTCGTAAGGCCATAATTTTATTTTTACTGAACTTTTAATAAATTGCTGTTAAATTGTATACATGCCATGATTTCAGTAATTACACATACCTTTTGATTTGTAAAATTTAATTTTGCTATTAAAATGGATCTAAAATCCTTTTTGTACAGAACAATTTAAAGGGATAAAAAAAATTGAATTTTTGGAAATAAATCTGAATTAAATCATAATTAAAAACAATCAACACATTTTTTTCTATTATTGTAAACATGTTATTTGTTAAAACTGAGTTTGGGAAAAATTAAAAACTGATTTTGTAAAGCCATAAAAATGTAATTTTTATTAAACTTTTAATAAACTGCTGTTAAAGTGTATACATTCCATGATTTCAATTATTACACATACCTTTTGAATTGTAAAATTTAATTTTACCTTTAGAACGGATCTAAAATCCGTTTTGTATGGAGAAAAAAAACAGAATTTGGAAAACTGGAAAAGTGTAATTTAGAAAAAATAAGGCCCTATAATAGAAACTGAGTTTTTGGTTTTGTGTCTTTTGTAGTCCAGTGCTGGTTTGTGCTCCAAGTAACATCGCAGTGGACCAGCTAACAGAAAAGATCCATCAGACGGGGCTGAAGGTGGTTCGTCTGTGTGCTAAGAGTCGTGAGGCCATCGATTCACCTGTGTCTTTCCTGGCTCTGCACAATCAGATCCGTAACATGGACAGGTACAGACATTTCTGTTGTTAATATTTATTTAAAAATGCACTTTTTGATCCCTGTGTTTGTCCTATGAATGCCTTCCTTTCCAATGCATCACACTCCGATAAGTGTTTGCAGAGATCTCATGACTGACACGTGTCTGTGTTTTTTGCAGCATGCCAGAGTTGCAGAAACTGCAGCAGCTGAAGGACGAAACTGGCGAGTTGTCGTCTTCTGATGAGAAACGTTATCGAGCTCTCAAACGAACCGCTGAGAGAGAGCTGCTCATGGTACCTGATTTCACTTTAAAACACTGATAGACCATAGGAATTACACAGAAATGTGAAGTTTTCTAATGCATTTTCAGTGTGTTTATTTATATAGCCGCTGCAGGCGGTGAAGCACAATAACGCTTGTGCCGTTTTCTTTGGCAGAGGAAATGGGGCATGTTTTTGTGTGGTGCATTTGCCCCCTGCAATTAACACACACACACACACAATGTTCTATAAAAAAAAAAAAAGCAGGATTTTTTCTTTGTAGGAATGATCCATCAGCCCACCCATGACAGAGGCCTGAATTCTTATTCTCATCTCATTGTCTCTGTTTCCAGAATGCAGACGTGATCTGCTGCACGTGTGTGGGTGCGGGTGACCCTCGCCTGGCTAAGATGCAGTTCCGCTCCATCCTCATTGATGAGAGCACACAGGCCACGGAGCCCGAGTGCATGGTGCCAGTGGTGCTCGGGGCCAAACAGGTATGTGACGGGCAAATTTGCACACACTTTACATAATCCAAAATACCACATTTTCTGAAAAATAGGTTCGTTGAATAGTCACAACAGGTCAAAATTGCGTTGTTGAGAAAAAGTAAATTCAGTGTACTAGTAGTATTTTATTATAAGATAAATTAAATTAATGTTTTATGTCTTTGTTGGATTGCCAACGTTTTGATTTAAAAAATCAGAATTAAATCATAAATAAAAACAGACATACGCAATTGTTTTCTGTTATTTAAACATTTTATTTGTTAAAATACAACTGAATTTGGCAGGAAAAATTTATGTAATTTTTTGAACTTTTAATAAATTGCTGTTAAATTGTGTGCATGCCATGAATTTCAAGTTACACACTTTTATATTTGTAGAATTTTATTTTACCATTAAAACGGATCTAAAATCTGTTTTGTAAAGAAACATTTTAAAGGATAAAAAAAATGGAATTTGGAAAACGGGAAAATTTGAATTTTTAATACTTTATTATTTAAGATTTATTTAAGATTTATTAAATGAATGTTTTATGTCTTGGATTCCCAATGTTTTTGATAATAAATCTGAATTAAATTACTAATTAAAAACAGACAAACACAATTTTTCTATTATTGCAAAAAATTATTTGTTCAAATAAAACTGAATTTGGGGAAAAATAAAAACCGATTTCGTAAGGCCATTGAAATGTAATTATTGAACTTTTAATAAATTGCAGTTAAATTGTGTACATGCCATGATTTCAATAATTACACATACTGTTTGATTTGAAAATTTTCGGATCTAAAATCTGTTTTGTACAGAAACATTTTAAAGGATAAAAAAACAGAATTTGGAAAACTGGAAAAATTGAATTTTTAATACTTTTTAATACTTTATTTTTTTTAAGGATTAAAAATTTTATAAGATTAATTAAATGAATGTTTTACGTCTTTGAATTGCCAATGTTTTTGATAATAAATCAAACATGAAGTAAAAACAAACACAATTTTTCTATTATTGTAAAAATTATTTGTTAAAAAAAATGTATTTAACTTTTAATAAATTGATGTTAAATTGTATACATGTCATGATCATAATTACACATGATTTTTGATTTGTAAAATTAAATTTGACCATTTTATATTACATTATTACATTCAGAGATAATGTAAATTACTGATGATAAAACGTATTTTAGTACCACTCACTCCACAAAAAAAATATATTATTGTTTTGTTATAGGTTATTATAGTAACTAAACCTAAAAAAAACATTAATTAACTGAATTAAAAAAACAAACAATATTTTTTAAGTCTAAATATTTATAAAAATTCTTTAAATGACATAGTTTTTAATTGTATACAGAACAAAAATGAAGAAAAAAATAAAATAGACATACATTGTAGTGGCATTCATTCTAAAAAAAAAAACAAAAAAAAAAACATTTATTATAAACACCAAGCCTTTGGGAATTTGAAGAAAAGACAAATTACCAGCGTGAAGGAAATGTATACAAATAAACTTGACGTGCATTACCTTCCTAACAAGGGGAGATAAAAACTGAAAGATAAAACATTTTTGTAAAAACGCACAGACCAGTTATTGCTAATTTGCAAACAACTGACTCATACGTTAACCTTGTATTGACTTATATTTATGACCAATATTTACTACATTTGAAAAATAAAGATCAAATCAAAATATATCTAAACTACAATGTTTTTTCTACTTTACCACAATAAATTATGTGATTTTACAGATTAAAAGTGAACGAAAAGAGTAACATAATAATATAATATAATATTTAGGAACAAGGCGCAGCACATTTCGTATGATAAAAAAGTGACTTAAATTCTGGAAAATAGTTCAGATTTTGTATATGCACTCACATGTGTACATTTTCTGTTTAGTAACTGTACTGTTGTCTCTGTTTGACAGCTCATTCTGGTGGGTGACCACTGTCAGCTGGGTCCTGTGGTCATGTGCAAGAAGGCGGCTAAAGCGGGTCTGTCTCAGTCTCTGTTTGAGAGGCTGGTGGTGCTGGGCATCAGACCCATCCGTCTGCAGGTGCAGTACCGCATGCACCCGGCTCTCAGCGCTTTCCCGTCGAACATCTTCTACGAGGGCTCTCTGCAGAACGGAGTCACCGCCGGTATGTCATCTTGTTGTGAAGTCAAGTTTGCACTGATTGATTTTGTTACATATTTGTGTGGCCACATTATTGATGTTCTGTTGTCCTCCAGCTGATCGCATCAAGAAAGGCTTTGACTTCCAGTGGCCTCAGCCTGATAAGCCCATGTTTTTCTACGTGACCCAGGGCCAGGAGGAGATCGCAAGCTCTGGCACCTCCTATCTCAACAGGTACGTTTGAACATGATGTCCCACTCTCAACACAAATATCTCATGCATATTGTACACACAAAGCTTTCTCAAAACAGCAGGACTTAATCTAATAGGCTGGCAAAGTGGTGTTTATGAAATTTAAGGCCTGGAAAACCCTTGAAAATCCCTTGAAAATAGCAATATTCCTGAAGACGTACTTGAAAAGTACTTGAATTATTGAAAAACAATGTATCTATGAAATACATGTTTAATGTTTAAATGTTTATGTTGACGCAATTCAAAAAACATCATACCTTTTTTCACTTATTTGAGTTAGTGTCAGAAAACAAACGAACTAAGCAAGTAGTAGCACTGAGAGTGTTGTGTAAACATGGCTGAAGATGCGAAAAGAGGAACAGATGAACCAGATCAATTGAGTCATTTACGCTGGAGCCACTACGATTGATTCAAACTCGTGACTTCGATCATTCATTTCAAGCAATTTACTAGCAAAAGCTTTAACAAATTTCAACTTCGCTTGTAACGATTTTAAAAAGCACATAGTGATAAACCATCGTGTCGCAGAATGATTCACTGTTTCGAAGCGCTCCAATCAGATCGCAAATCATTTATGTCAGATTGGGACTTCAGATTGTGGTTCGCGAATCATTTGATTTAGATTGGACCCTTGGGTATCATGAATCATTTGATTTAGATCAGAACAGATTTGTGAATCAGTTCACAAATTGAATGATTCAAATCAAATGATTTGCGAACCCGCTCTGAAGTTCCGATCTAAATCAAATGATTATGATGCAAATCATTATTCAGATCTAGACTTCAGAGCGTGGATCATGAATCATTTGATTTAGATCAGAACTTTGGAACGGGTTCACGATTCTTTTGCTTTAGATTGGAATTTCGGAGCATGGATTGTGAATCATTTGATTCGGATCAGAACAGATTTGTGAATCAGTTTGCGAATTGCATGATTCAAATTAAATGATTAATGAATGTGATTTGAAGTCCCGATCTAAATTAAATGAGTTATGATATGCAAAATTCCGATCTAAGTCAAATGATTCACAATGATTCACATCATAGTGCTGATCTGAAATGATAGTTTGTGAATCATTATTCAGATCGGGACTTCACAACGGGGATTGCAAATCATTTGATTTAGATCAGAACTTTGGAACGGGTTCACGATTCTTTTGCTTTAGATTGGTACTTCGGAGCATGGATCTTGAATCATTTGATTCAGATCAGAACAGATTTGTGAATCAGTTTGCGAATTGAATGATTCAAATCAAATGATTAATGAACGTGATTTGAAGTCCCTATCTAAATCAAACGAATTACGATACACACAATTCTGATCTAAGTCAAATTATTCACAATGGTTCACAATCAGAGTGCTGATCTGAAATGATAGTTTGTGAATCATTATTCAGATCGGGACTTCACAACAGGGATTGCAAATCATTTGATTTAGATCAGAACTTTGGAACGGGTTCACGATTCTTTTGCTTTAGATTGGAACTTCGTAGCACGGATTGTGAATCATTTGATTCGGATCAGAACAGATTTGTGAATCAGTTTGCGAATTGAATGATTCAGATTAAATGATTAATGAACGTGATTTGAAGTCCCGATCTAAATCAAATGAGTTACGATACGCAAAATTCCGATCAAAGTCATTATTCAGATCGGGACTTCAGAGCGTGGATTGGGAATCAATTGATTCAGATCGGAACTTTAGTGTGGGTTTTCAAATCTTTTGCTTTAGATCGGAACTTCGGAGCGTGGATCGTGAATCATTTAATTCAGATATGAACTTCGGAGCGGGTTTGCAAATCTTTTGCTGTACATTCGAACTTCAGAGCATGAATCATTTGATTGAGATCAGAAGTTAGGAACCTTTTTTTTCTCATTCTGTTTTTCCTAGACAGTAGAAAACATCAAACCATTTAGGCAGTACAGTTATAAAAACAAAATGAAGAAATAAAGTATGCACAAATACAAATCCCTTAAGAAAATTAACCATGGTTTTACTATAATAAAAGTGTAGTATACTTTACACTTTTACTATAGTTTCACTTTATTCACATTTGCCATTTTTATTAGTATATGTTTATCTATTTCTCTTTTTTTAGAATTCGAAATGGGAGAAATTGATAAGTGAGATCTCTGATTGAAGTCCTTGAAAATCAAAGTAGTGCTTGAAAATCCTTGAAAGTCCTGGAATTTCATTTCACAGTATCTGTATGAACCCTGGTATTAAGAAAAGCACTATACAAATAAATTTCACCTAAAATAAATTGGCCTCTTCCTGTATAAGTGGGCATCTTTTAGCCAGAAGCGAATGCAAAGCAGAGCAGATTTTATGGCAACAGTCTAAAATCTGGTTATGTGTGACTACTAGAAAAACAAAAACCTTTGGAAAAACTGATAAGCTCATTCATAAATGCTCCTTAGATGACGCTTATTCAAAGGGCCGGTCTGATAAAATCATCTCTCTGTGTTCAGGACTGAGGCTGCTAATGTGGAGAAGATCACCACCCGTCTGCTGAAGGCCGGAGCCAAACCTGACCAGATTGGTATCATTACACCATACGAGGGTCAGCGCTCTTACCTGGTGCAGTACATGCAGTTCAGCGGCTCGCTGCACACCAAACTATACCAGGTACAGACTGATTTCAGTTGTTCTGCTGCATAAGTTTGCTCTAGACCCTCACTGTGGCAATTTAGGGTGTCAAGAAAAGCGCAGTTTGGTGTAAGATCGTTATTGCTGTAGTACTGGCACTTTTTAATGGCTGTTTGACATCCAGGATCAAGCAGCAGAGTGTTAGTGATGTATTGATGCCTCTGTGTGTCTACAGGAGGTGGAGATCGCCAGCGTGGATGCGTTCCAGGGCAGAGAGAAGGACTTCATCATCCTGTCTTGTGTCAGAGCTAACGAGCACCAGGGCATCGGCTTCCTGAACGACCCGCGCCGTCTCAATGTGGCGCTGACCAGAGCCAGGTAACAATAGTGCAATTTAACATTCAGTATTATTCAGTATCAAATGTAGGTGGATAGCGCTAATCATGTGCTTAAATGTGTGTGTGCGCAGATATGGTGTGATCATTGTGGGCAATCCGAAGGCTCTGTCCAAGCAGCCTCTGTGGAACCACCTTCTGAACTACTACAAGGAGCAGAAGGTTCTGGTGGAGGGACCGCTGAACAACCTGAGGGAGAGCCTCATGCAGTTCAGCAAGCCACGCAAGCTGGTCAACACCATCAACCCTGTGAGTAACACACGTAATCGCATATCAGGGTTTCTTCTGGTTCAGAAATAGCCTTTCCAGTGCTGGCTCACATGCACGGCCGTGCATGCATGCAAATCTGATTAATTGCATTTGCATTTAATAATAAGCAATTACAATATGCATTAGTACAGCTTCTGTATTAATGCTTTCTTATGCATCTGTAACATTGCATGCACCACCAAGGTGACCATGAAAGTAGGAACTAATCACGTGTAAGTTGCAAAGTGCTTTTGCTGATAGGGGACATGTTTGTTTCAGGGAGCCCGTTTCATGAGTACCGCCATGTATGATGCAAGAGAGGCCATGATTCCTGGATCTGTGTATGATCGCAGCAGCACCGGTGAGAAAACACCACATGCCATTGCTAATGTGTAGCAATGAATTAGTACTAATTTTGTTATTTGGAAATAATATTCTTATTTGGTTATTTTTCTTGTTGATCAACGTATGAAGTAATTTTATTAGGTTAAGCATCAACCAAAATATTCCAGTGTTATTCTGTTCTAGGGGTGGTTTTGTTGACTAAAACTGTCATTAAAAAAAGTTACTCAAAACAAAATAATTGTTAACTGAAATAAAATTTAAATGAAAATAAAATTACTAAAACTGTAGCTAAAATTACAAAATCTTTAACTAAATTCAATTTAAAACACAAAATATAAAATAAATGAAATTAAAACTGTTAAATAATTAAAATAATCAATTAAAACAATAAAAATGAAAAAAAAAGTAAAATAAGATATAAATAAATAATAATAATAATAATATAAAATAAATATAGTTAAAACTGTATTAAATGATTAAATTGATACTAAATTAGAACAATAAAAACGAAAGAAAAACACTGAATTACAAAAACTTCAAATAAAATTCAATTTAAAACACTAAATATGAAATATAACAAATTAAAACTGTATAAAATAATTAAAATAATAATAAATTAAAACAGAAGTGAAAGAAAAACAACACAATTACTAAAACTTTAAAAAGACATTAAAAACACTAAATATAAAATAAATTAAAAATGATAATAAATTAAAACTAATAAAAATGAAAGAAAAACACAAATTTACAAAAACTTTAAATAAAATTCAATTTAAAACACTAAATATAAAAAACAAATTAAAACTAATAAAAAATTAAAACAATAATAAAAAAAGAAAAACAAAATGACTAAAACCAACTAAAATGACATTAAAAACACTAAATATTACTATTATTATTATTATTATTATTGTTATTAATAAATTAAATGAAAACTATATTCAATTATTAAATTACGTTAAAACAATAAAAATGAAAGAAAAACAAAATAATATATTCTAAATTATCTTTTTTAAAACAGTAACTTATATTTACTGTAACATCTTTGTGCTTTTATTTAGTTTCATTTTGTTGTTTCGTCTTCTAATTTATGTACGTCAGTCTCATTTTCGCTCAGTTTTAAAGTACTAAAAATAAACTAAAAAGAATAAATATTATTATTTTTTAATATTAAGACAAAATTTAAATATTTAACAAATTACGGTTTTAAAAAATATTAAATATAAAATAAAAAATCAAATTCAAAATATTAACAAAAACTATAATAGTATATTAATGATTTTCTTTGTTGTTTCATGATGAACCTAATCAAAAATATATATAATTTTTGCTTTCTTATTTTTTGTCTATACAGGTCGTCCGTCTAATATGTACTTCCAGACCCATGACCAGGTCGGCATGATCGGGACTGGGCCGAACCCAATGGGCTCCATGAACATCCCCATCCCGTTCAATCTAGTCATGCCGCCCATGCCTCCGCCCGGGTACCTGGGCCAGGTGAACGGACCAGCTGCAGGTGAGAGAAAACCCTAAAGCATTAAATTAACGAGAAACCTTGACTAACGTTATAAATGGAGTTTTTGTTGGGAAAAAATGCAGTGAATGTGTAGAATAAAAATCTGGAATGTGATATTAATCCATTCTCTCGTACTGTTAATAGGTCGTGGTGCTCCTAAAGGTAAGACCGGGGGTCGTGGAGGTCGTCAGAGAAACCGTGGCACCGGTAACCACGGCAGCGGGCAGGCCAACATGCCGAACAGCCAGGCCAGTCAGGATCTGGTGTCTCAGCCCTTCTCGCAGGGTCCACTGACCCAGGGCTACATCACCATGAGCCAGCCGTCACAGATGAGCCAACCTGGACTGTCCCAGCCCGAGCTCTCACAGGTACACATGCACACTCTTATATGAGCTATAAGCCTCTAGAGTCTATGTGAAAGTGACCATGCTTTGTTCTATAGTTTTAAATATTGTTTTGGGTCTTTTATGTGAAACAGGACAGCTACCTGGGTGATGAGTTCAAATCCCAGATGGATGTGGCGCTTTCCCAGGATTCAACCTACCAGGGCGAACGGGCATATCAACACGGAGGAGTGACTGGACTCTCACAGTACTAGAGTGTAAGATGGCACACATGCATCTTAAAAGACCACACGAACACTACACATCAGTCTGTAATATGTCTTTGTTTTTATTAAGAAATTAGTACTTTCATTTAGAAAGGACTCATTAAATTGGTCAAAAGTGGCAGTAAAGACATTTATAATGTTACAGAGAGTAGTTCAAATAAATTCTGGAGTAATGATGCTGAAAATTTAATACATTTTTCAATATATTCACATAGAACACAGCTATGTGAAATTGTAATAATTTTTTACCAATTTCACTGTATTTTTGACCAAATAAATAAGGCCAATGCAGTGAAAAACATTAAAACATCTTACAGATGCCATATATTAATTTAACCAAAATGCATCCTAGAGGTTTTTTTTTTTTTTTTTATTAATTTTTTTGTACACACACACATGAATCACTAAAGCTTTAACTAAGAAATAAAAATGAATAAATGCTATATGGACATTAACATTTTTTTAAAATAAATAAATAGACTGATTAAAATTATATTAAATGAATGAATTAATAAAGTAAAACAAGAATAAAAATACAGTGGAACTAATAAAACTTTAACCAAAATTAAATTTAAAACACTAAATATAAAAATAAATCGTTAAAACTATTAAAATTATTAAACTAATAATAAATAAAAACAATAAAATTACTAAAACGAACTAAAATGCAATTAAAATCACTAAATATAAAAAAATAAATTCAACTATATTAAATCATTAAATTTATATGAAAGAAACAATAATTGCAAAACTTTAACTAAAATCAATAAATATAAAAATTTATTAAACTATATTAAATTATTGAATTAATAATAAATAAAAACTAAAAATGAAAGATAAACAACAAAATTATTAAAACTAAATAAATTGCAAATAAAATCACTAAATATAAAAATAAAACTATATTAAATTAAATTAATAAATAAAAACAAATAAAATTAAAGTAACAAAATTACTACAACTTTAACTAAAATTCAATTAAAATCACTAAATATAAAAATACATTTAAAAAACTATTAGATTGTTAAATTAATAAATTAAAACAGTAAAAGTTAAATAAAAACATTATTAAAACTTTAACTGAACTTGCTTTAAAATCACTAAATATAGAAACAAATCATTTAAATTAAAAATATATAAATAAATAACATACAAGCAATAAAAATAAAAGAAAAACAACAAAATTATTAAACTTTAACTAAAATTCAATTAAAATCACTAAATATAGAAATACATTAAATAAACTGTATTAAATGATTAAATAAAAACAACATGAACAACAAAACTAAAATATTAAAATCACAAACTATATAAATAATTTAAATTATAATGAAACTATAGAAATTACTAAATTAATAATAAATTAAAACGGATGTCAAAGAAATCAACAATTACTAAAACTTCAACTAGAATTCTAAATACTTAATTTATAAAAATAAAATTCAATTAAAACTATTAAATGAATAATAAATTAAAAAATAAAAATGAAAAAAAAATTACTAAAATTTTAACTGAAATTAAAACAAAACACAAAATATAAAAATAAATTCTAATACTGATATTTGTCCTTTTTTTTTCCTATGGAGCCCCTTTCGAAGACATGAAGCTATTTATGTTTGTTTAAAAAAAAAAAAAAAAACAGTAGCTAATTATATTTGTTTAATTAAGTTTTAATTTTGCCCTTTTGCCTACCTATTTATGAATGGAACGGATGTCCCCCATTGCTAACGGTGTGTTTTCTTTCTCCGTGTGTGTCCGCAGGTTGTTGGAACAGGAGCTAGGCCTGTGCTGAGCTTAGTTCATCAGCATTTTAAATATGGGTAAATATAAAAAAAGAACAAACATGGATGCCCGTTTACCACTGTTACAACTGAAGCACCATGGTGTGAGAGCAACAGGAGAGAATCAAACCAATCACAGGAGGGAGTAAAGCTGGACAGGGACGAAAGAGAAACGTGTGAGTGGCGGACTACATCCACCATTCGTTGAGGACGGGGAGGAGAGGTGGGAGACGCAGTGTTAGGAGGAGACCAAACACGAGATCTTCGATCCGCAACGTAAAGGAGGAGGAGGCTCCTGGAGCGCAAGGGGCCCTTCCCGGCCTCCTCTCTCTCTCTCTATCTCTCTCTCTCTCTCTCGCCTGGCTGCCGACGTCAGCCTCAGGCCTCGCCCTGCCAACAGAGACGGAGCCAAGATGAAGTTCTCTTCAAACTACCTGCAAAAACCACGCTTGCTGAGAGCTGAGAGAGGGGTGACGTTATTTCAAGTAATTACAAACGCTTTTCAAGCAGCTGAATTTTTCGGGAAAATCCAGTTCCCCTCAAAGTTGACATCTGACATTCAGGTTCTACCACCGCACATCTTTTGAGAGAACGGACGCCTGCGGCTAAAGAGTTTTCACGCTTCGTTTCGTTCGCTCGCTCGCCCCGGCCCGAGGTGCTAGGACACTCTGAAGGACGATTCAACTTTGAGGAACTTTGAAGCCCGGGAGGGTAGAGGTGCCGTATCGAACGGAGGAGGGCCCGTCACATCTCGTCCGCTCTCCGCTTTGGGGTGGAAATGGCTTTGGGATGTTTCTTTTTCCTTTTAAATGTTTTGGCCCCCTTTGCCGAAAGGGACCGACGGATCTATCCTTTCTTATTTTCCTCTGTTTTAGAAATGGTTTTTGTTCAACTAGAATAAAAGCACTCAAGTAGAACCGCTTGCTTGATTTAGATGATCCAAAACGCCAGGATCTGCGGGACGTCCGGTGAAACTTGATCGGTCACCGCAGACTCCTCCCACTGCTGCATTCTGTCCAATCGGGTGAGACCTGCTCGCCTGGATCTCTCCGATTCGCTAGGAGACACGCGTGTCAATCGCAGACCCCTCCCACTGCTATATTCTGTCCAATCAGGACGCGGTCACGTTATCGTCGCTTTAGTTGCGCCTCAGAGAAAGCAGAAGGAGATCGCCGCATCTATGCGAAGCACCGACAGGTGAGATTCTCGCTGTTTTTGTGTCTGAGAGGCTCGTCTTGCGCTTTTTGCGCAGCTACCGATGATCTTAGTGAGAGCGGGCGGTTTCACGCCGCCGCCGCCGACGACAGGTGTAAGTGCGTGTGAGTGTGTTTGTGTGTTTCCCTCCTTCATTATTATTTGTGCTGTGATAGATTGTAGTTTTGCTTTCCCCCCCCAGCTCATATTAATTTTATTTGTGAAGTTCTCAGTGTGGAAATTGCTCGAGTTTATCGGTTTCGACGGACCCATTCAGAGTTTTACGGCAGCTTTTAACATCTGTTCCGACCGATGCCAGTCGCCTCAACTTTGTACTTTTACTTTGGAGTGTTTATACCTTGCTGTTACTCCATACTCGCAAACCTTTTGACTGTTTAATATTACCCGAATTCCACCACTCGCGTTTTATAGCATCGAGTACATTCGTTTTAAGTTCACACCTCTTTTTTTTTTTTCCTTCCTCTCTCTTTGCCCACAAGACAATCATGATTCGTTCATAACCGAACTTTCCCATGTTAACCTCTTAACTCATACAGTTTAGTTTTCACAGTTCAACTGTAAATATCAGTGCTCTGATTTGATACGACATCAGCCAAATTGTTGCCAATGACAATGAGATGTTAACATCCTCAACAAGGCCAAGGTGATCCACAGCGACGCATTCTGGTTGTTATCGAGCGTGAAGGGACTAGGGAACGCTGCTGCGTAAGTTGCATCAAATTTGACTGAAATGTACGATACGTTTGTATGCTTTAACTTGCAATGAAGAGGAACGTTGGAGAAACATCAGGATATGAAGTATAATTCAGGATTTTGTTTTGTGGAAAAAGTTTTCACCCCCACAATGTGTACTTCTTGTAACGTTACGAATAAATGTTGCTTTCTTTCACCCAATGCGCTTCTCGTTTCTTCGTTGTCTTGTGTGTGTGATCTGTAATTAAAATGAAGTATTGTTTTTGGGGGTTTTATGCACATTTTTGGGGTTGTAAATATGGATGCACACTTCCACCACAGAATAAAAAATATGAAGATAGTTGCAACTTTTTATTATTTTTTTGACCGGAATTGCAGTAAAAGAAATGCAAGATATAAACTCAAAATGTGGCCTTTTTTCTTGCTTTTTGAAGTTTTGCATCTCACAATTGTGATTTTTTTTTTTTTTTTTTTTTTTTTTTTTTTTTGTTTCTTTTGGATTCTGATTTATACACTACCAGTCAAAAAGATTTTTAATGTAATTAAAATGTAGATTTTTAAAGTCTCTTCTGCTCACCAAACCTGCGTTTATTTGATCCAAGAGTACAGCAAAAAATGTAAAATTCTGAAATATTTTTATTACTTAAAAGAACTTTTTTTTTTGTTTTTTACTTGAATGTAATTTAATGTAATTTATTCCAGTGATTTCAAAGCTGAATTTTTAGCATCATTACTTATAATGAAACATTTATTATAATGTTGAAAACAGCTGAGTAAATTTTTTTTTTTTTTTTTTTTTTTTTTTTTTTTTTTTCAGGTGTCTTTGAGTAGAATGTTCAGAAGAACAGCATTTATCTGAAATGGAAATCTCTTGTAACATAATGTATTTATAATCACTTTTGATCAATTTAAAGCATCCTTGCTAAATAAAAGTTAAAGGAGAAGTCCACTTCCAGAACAACAATTTACAAGTAATGTACTCACCCCCTTGTCATCCAAGATGTTCATGTCTTTCTGTCTTCAGTCGTAAAGAAATTATGGTTTTTGAGGAAAACATTTCAGGATTTTTTTCTCCATATAATAGACTTCATTGGTGCCCCGAACTTCCAAAATGTAGTTTAAATGCAGCTTCAAAGGCTCTAAATGATCCCAGCCGAGGAAGAAGGGTCTTATCTAGTGAAACAATCTGTAATTTTTTTCAAAAAATAAACATTATTATACTTTTTAAGCACAAAAGTTTGTGTAGCACAGGCTCTGGGATGCGCGTCCGCGATGCTACGACTTAGTAATGGGTCGTTCTTGAACGATTCTTTCATTTTGAACGAATCTTTAATGTGACTCGGGAAGAACGAGTCGTCTCGGGGAGTGATTCGTTCAGTCGCGCATGCGCAACATCCTATTAGGTTCTGTACTGGAATTAGTTTACCTGTTTCGAGTCTTTGGGTTTTTCGTTCATCTTATGGGGCTGTCACGTGATGAACGAACGACTCAAACCCGAAAACTTGTCAGGTAAGAGGTGAGGGGAGCTAATCATAGACTAAAGACCCAGGTAAACAATGACTGAATCTTTTCTGTTTCTTATGGCATTATAGTTTTGTCTTGTTTGTAGTGTGATCAACGTTTGTGTAAGCAGTAGATGTGTTAGGGAATGTAACATGTAACATTTTAATTATATTTTACTAAAATGAACGAAAAAAGATTTGTTCATTTTGCTGAACAAGACTCAAGGTCCGAGTCGGTAAAATGATCTGAACTTCCCATCATTACTACGAATCACGTCTAAGTTCATCGTCTGTGTACTGAGTATGGCGAAAAACTCCAACTTATTCTCTCCTACAACTTGAGAGGAGGACATCGTTGTACCTTTTTGTTTGTAAACGGCGTTTGACTTACTTGCACTTTCTTAGTCTTTGCACGTTTGCTTTGTAAACACTGGGTCTGTAGTTCCGTGTGACCTTTCAACTTGATTCAATAGTATGTAGTGTCGTGAACGCGCATCCCAGAGCCTGTGCTACACAAGCTTTTGTGCTCAAAAAGTATTAAAAAAATTATTTTCCCTTCTTCCTCGGCTGGGATCGTTTAGAGCCTTTGATGCTGCATTTAAACTACATTTTGGAAGTTCAAAATCACCAATGAAGTCCATTATATGAAGAAAAATCCTGAAATGTTTTCCTCAAAAACCATCATTTCTTTACGACTGAAGAAAGAAAGACATGAACATCTTGGATGTCAAGGGGGTGAGTAAATTATTTGTAAATTGTTGTTCTGGAAGTGGACTTCTCCTTTAATTTCTATAATTTCTTTTCCAAAAAAAAAAATAATAATAATAATAAATAAATAAATAAATACTGACTTAATACAAAAGATTTTATTTCAGATAAATGCTGATATTTGGATCTTTCTATTCATAAAAGAATCCTGAAAAAATGTACTGAACTGTTTTAAATACTGATCATTATAAACGCTTCTTGAGCAGCAAATCAGCACATTAGAATGATTTCTGAAGAATCACGTGACACTGAAGACTGGAGTAATGATGCTGAAAATTCAGCTTTGATCACAGGAAAAAATTGCATTTTAAAATCTATTCAAATATAAAACAGTTATTTTAAATAGTACAAATATTTCAATTTTTTGAAGTTTAAACGTTTTTGTTGTACTTCAAATAAATGCAGGCTTGGTGATTAGAAGAGACTTCTTTAAAAACAACAAAAGAAATCTTGCTGTTCAAAAACTTTTGACTGGTAGTGTATATGGATTTTTTTTTCTTCTGTGGTATTAAAAAATAAAATATATAATTGTGTAATAAAAAGGTAAATCTGACTTTTTATCTCGTTGTTTTTTTTTTGTTTGTTTTTTTTTCTCCAAATTCTGAGTTTGTCTTTCCAAAATTGCAATTAAAAAGTCTGAATTGTGAGATTAAAAGGTTGCAATTTTTCCCCAAATCTTGTGCTAAAACAATTGCTTTTGTGGCATTTTTTTTACCTGTTGTATCCTACATTATAGTGATGATGCACACTTATGTTTACTTTCATTTTAACAACCTTATTTCTGTGGTTTCAATTTAGTTGAACTAAAAATGAGAAAAGGTTTTGCTTAATGTAAATGCAGTGCACAAGTCTGTCAGATCTAAGACTTAAATATGTATATATATATATATTATTAATGCTGTTTATTAGGCTTTAACTTAAAGTACACTCTTCAAAATAAAGCTTCTTAGGTTCTTTATTGGCATCAACGGTTCTATAAAGAACCTCGTACATTCATGGAACCTTTCAAATGCAGAAAAGGTTCTTTATAGTGGAAAAGAGTTCTTTATATTTTTAAAATGTACTTAAAAATGGTTCTTTTTAAAGAACTGTTCACTGAAAGGTTCGTTGGGGAGCCAAAAATGGTTCTTCTATGGCATCACCGCAAAAACATCCTTTTGAAACATTTATTTTGAAGAGTACAAGAACAGTAAAATGAACAATAGTTGCTAAAAGTAACATTAATTTGTAGTAATTGCAGTAAGTCCCTGCTGTAATGTGTCATCACACACACAAAACCTACTGTGCCATATATTCATTTAGCTTTTTTATAAGTTCACACAAGGTCAGACTTAATTATTGGACACTGAAAATTAATTTGACTTCACTGACATGCTCTTAATCCATATTAATTGGTGTTACACCAAATGAAAATTAAATTTGTATTTATTTTATTTTTTTATTTATGGGTTTTTTTTATTTTATGTTTTATTATATGTTATTTTTTATTATTTTATTTTAGTTTTATCTTATTTTGTTTTATGTAAGCATGTATTTATGGTTGTCTCTTCACTACAAATAATCTTTATCAAGGATGTTTTTCTGTGTGTGTGTATTTCTAAAAAACAATGCAATAATCCATAATCTGCATTTTTACATGCATATATTTATTTCTCCAACAATGGCCTCATTTCTTTTAGTGTGTGACCAAAATAACATGGAAACATCACATTTATCAGTACCATGATACAATAATGGTATAATTTGGGGGTACTTTGGTGCTGAATGATTGCTATTCATATAGTGTTTCATGCACATATGTGCATGTTTAGAAAGCACTATTACCGTTAGCGTTATGTCCAAAAAACATGGTAACACCATTGTTTTACTGCACTATGCAAGTGAAGAAGGTTCGTGGCGTCTCATTAGGGTTACATCAGCACAAATGTCCGGATGATTAACGGATCTTCACTGTCGAATCACTAGAGGGCGAGCGGCGCCGCAATGATGCTGCGGTTCCGATTCTGTCCGCTGGACGGCGCGCGCGAGTCTCTTCAAAAAGCCGCCAGCGGCAGCGCTCGAGCACAGAGCGGCGGGAGGCGCGGGCTCGGGACATCAAAGCCAAACTGGTTACAAAGTAGCAGTCGCGGCGCGTCATCAAAGTCGCTGCGGGAAACATCAGAACGCGGAGTGTGACAGCCGGCGGGCTTTCCCGCGAGTCCGCGTGCTTACTGAACTACAAGCAAAGACAAACACGGGCAAAAGGAACTGACTCGCGGCCGGTCATCACGTCCAGTTTCTGCGGCTGCTGCTGTTGCATTCGCGTGCTGCCATGCACATATATGCCGTGCTCGCCGTATAGACACACTCCGGACGCGGATTACAGATCGCACAGATCCTACAGGCTGTAAACAGTTGCTCCAGAACAGGAACAAGAGTTTGACATCCTGTGTGTTTACAACGACATGGGGTAAGAGTCACTGCTCTGTCATATGAGACTTTAACTGAGCTCAACTGAAGCTAGAGCAACTTACTTAAAAAGAGTTGCTTACTGCAGCTGTGCTAGATTAAAGACTTTCAGTTGCTGTTAGACTGTCTGAAACTGCTTATATATGCCTCAAAGCAAATATGTATTTATTTAGGACAGTCCTACGTTTTTATGTTTGTGTCTGACATGCTATAATGCATCTAGGCAACATATTCTTTTATACTGTTGCATAAAAATATTTTCATTTTACATGCATTGTTTTTAAAAAGTGACATGCAAAAAAGCTAAAAGGTGATTGAACCTAATGTGCATTTTAACTTGCGTTTAACATTTAAATCTTGATGTGGAAGATCTAATTCATGGATATGGTACTAAATTTCTTTGTATTTCCTAATTATTTGTATTAAAAATAAATGCATTAATGCATTTTATTAAAGAGAGACAAATAACATTTGTGTTTAATAATTATTTGCATTATTTTTTATTAAGCTGTGGATGCTTGGGTTTTGTTAAATGTGTCAAGACAAATAAAACCATTCATTTTAAAGGTTTAAATTCTTGTCATTATAATGCATTATTTAGTCAGATTTGAGAATGTTTGCATCCTTTAAACGTACTGGATTGAGTCCACTAACTTCATCTGCGACCTTGACCCAAATATGTCATTAATTTTCGCAATATTTTCGATGCATATTTAAACTCTATCTCTTCAGATGCGTTCATTTGCTTATTTTTTTTCTTTCTCTCATTTCTAATGGTAGAAAAAGACCCTCATCTATCCAGTAAGAATGTTTCCGTTGCACAGAGAGAGGTAAGTCATGTTTTAATCTCTTTTATCAGATCCTGAGACCCTCGATTGAGGTGTTTTGTTTTTTTTTGTTTTTTTTTTTAATAAAAAAACTATTTATTCTGATTAATTGATCCATTTTTAAGACGCAAACAGCAATTTTACAGAATCTCCTGGCAGCCCATATTTTTAATTAATAAATTAAAATAAATTTTAAAATTTAATTAACAAAAATAATACATTTTAGTTTTTAATTTAATTTTTAATTTTAATTTTAATTATTTTTCATTATTTAAGTAGTTAATTTAATTGAATTATTATTTTGCACTGTTGCAAAGTATCGTATAAGTTCATTTTAATATCACATAAACTTAAAATTTATGCAATTTTTTTGTATGTCTCTTGTCATCATTAAGTATATATATTTGCCAGGTTGTTGTCTGTATATAAGCATTAAATGCATTAAAAAAGCAATGCATTTCAGGGTTATTAAAACTAAAACTAAAGCCATAAAAAATGCTTGTTACTAATAAAATCCACATTAAATAATTTTTTAAAATTAAAATTAAAATAAAAAAGCTTACTGATTATTTTACGTATCATTTATTTGAACTGACTTACTAAAATAGCTAAAATAAAAATTACTAAAAAATAAATTTGATAAAATCTATATAGACACATCGAAAATAAACTAATAAAATTACTAAAAATTTACAGTAAAACTTTAAAAATAAAAACTAATTCAAAATAAAATAAAATAACTAAAATAATATGTCAATGGTACTAAAATAAAACTAATATATGCACTTCGAGCCAAGTCACCTTTATTTTTAAAGCGCATTATATAAAACAATTGTTGTAAAGCAGCAGAGAAATGCACTTAAAAATTCACTTTGTGAGATGGACAAAGCACCTGTTTTTCATAGAATGACCCATTTATCCTGCTCTTAGCGGGACATATTATGCAGGAATTATGGTTGCATGGACAAAAGGAGATTTCTTCTCATACTGTATTAATCTCTCAGAGAAATGACACCCAGCATAAAAAAGATTGCGAGATATTGTTTATGAAACAGCCAGTGTTGTTTTTTTTTTGTAGTTGCCATGACGACTGTAGAATATAGTATGTTCTGCGGCGTCTCAAGTGTCCATCTGAGTGCGCTGGATGCTTTATAGATGATCATAAAGCTGTTTTGACCTTCAAGAGGCTTGTAATGGGTTAAATCAGTAGTGTAGTGCTGGTGCAGTTAATTAGTTCAGCAGCGGTAAGGTGTGCTGCTGTCAGGTCAGAACACGCCTGGCCTAATTTCTGCATTCTAACTGGATTGTCCTTCAAACGATCCCTCTTTGTTTTAAAGACGTAGTTCAGCCAAAAATGAACGTTAGCTGAAAACCTGCTCGCCTTGAGTCCATCCAAGATGTAGATGAGTTTGTTTCCTCATCAGATTTGGAGAAATCTAGCATTGCGTCACTTGCTCACCAGTGGATGTGAATGGGTGCCGTCAGAATGAGAGTCCAAACAGCTGATGGACTGGACTGGAGTGGATTACTTGTGGATTATTGTGGTGTTTTAATCAGCTGTTTGGGCTCTCATTCTGACGGCACCCATTCACATCCATTGGTGAGCAAGTTAATCTACATCTTGGAAGACATTTTTAACTCATTTTCATTTTTTGGTGAACTGTTCTTTAAATTTTCAATATATGAAATCCCATTTTAGGTGAAGACGGGGAAAGATTTCAAATGCTACATGTTGATTTTGTGTTTTTCTGTATATCCTGCATATAGAATAAAGATACAGCATGAGGTTAATTTCTCAGTAACAATTCCTAGTAATTGCCTCATTACATAAACGTATCTGGAAAAAGGCAATTAGAGCTGAAATGCAAATGGACAGCTTGAGGGTTCAGCAATCTCTAAACACACACACACACACACACACACACACATACATACACTTCAGTGTAGAATTTAACAGAGAACAGCTAATGGCCTCCTGGCTGTTGGATGTGAGTTTATGTGGTACAGAGGTTACTTCTGGTTAACACACATTTGTTTTCCTAGTCAGATTCATTGCTGCAAGGTTAACATGAAATTGCATTTAGAACCCATTTTAGTGTCATTATGTGATCTGTTTCCAGGTGAATCAGAATATTTAATGATTTTGTTAATAAGTTGATGTAATGGTGAAAAGTGTGTCTTTGGGATTGGCAAAAATTGTAATGTTTTTTGAAGCTTTTTCTGCTCACCAAGGCTACATTTATTTGGTCAAAAATACAGGAAAATAGTGAAATATTATTATAATTTAAAATAGCAGTTTTCTGTGTGAGAATATTGTGTAAAATGATTTTTTTTTTTTTGATCAAAACCGAATTTTCAGCATCATTACTCCAGTCTTCATTGTTGCATGATCATTCAGAAATCATTCTAATATGCTAATTTGCTGGGGGTTTTTTTTACATCAGAAATAAGGTAAAAATGTGAAATATTATTATAATTTAAAATATCTGTTGTCTATGTGATTATCTGTTAAAATGCAATTTATTTCTGTGATTAAAGCTGAATTTTCAGCATCATTACTGCAGCATATAGTGTCGCACAATCTTTCAGAAATCATTTTAATATGCTGATTTGCTGTATGTATTTGATCAGAAGTAAAGTAAAAACGTGAAATATTATTATTATTTAAAATATCTGTTGTCTATGTGAATATCTTTTAAAATGTAATTTATTTCTGGGATTAAAGCTGAATTTTCAGCATCGTTACTCCAGTCTCCATTGTCGCATGATCATTCAGAAATCATTCAAATAAGCAGATTTGCTGTATTTATTTGATCAGAAATACAGTAAAAATGTGAAATATTATTCTAATTTAAATAGCAGTTTTCTGTGTGAATATATTGTAAAATGTAATTTATTTCTGTAATCAAAACTGAATTTTCAGCATCATTATTTCAGTCTTCATTGTTGCATGATCACTCAGAAATCATTCTAATATGCTAATGTGCTGTTTTTTTTTTTTTTTTTTTTTTTTTCACCAGAAATGAAGTAAAAATGTGAAATATTATTATAATTTAAAATAACTGTTGTCTATGTGAATATCTGTTAAAATGTAATTAATTACTGTGATCAAAGCTGAATTTTCAGCATCATTACTGCAGTCTATAGTGTGTCACAATCTTTCAGAAATCAGTCTAATATGTTGATTTGCTGTATTTATTTGATCAGAAATGGAGTAAAAATGTGAAATATTATTATAATTTAAAATAGCTGTTGTCTATGTGAATATCTGTTAAAATGTAATTAATTTCTATGATCAAAGCTGAATTTTCAGCATCATTACTCCAGTCTTCAGTGTCAGATGATCCTTCAGAAATCATTCTAATATTGTTGATTTGCAGCTCAAGAAACATTTCAGATTATTATGAATGTTGAAAACAGTTGTGCTGTCCAATATTTTTGTGGAAACTGATATATTTTATTTTTCTGGATTCACAGATGAATAGAAAGTTCAAAAGAACAACATTTATTTGAAATAGAAATCTTTTGTAACATTATAAATGTCTTTACTGTCACTTTTGATCAATTCATTAGCACACATTAGTCTAAAGGGAAATATAGTTGTTTGATAATATGACTAGAATTGTGTATGAAACTGTCTGCAACACATTTGTTGAAGCATTGCAAACCACATTGACAGATTGCAAATGAAGGTGCAGTGTTCGGTTGAGGTTGATCTGTGCGGATGGTTTCCCGCTGAAAGTCATTAGTTGTGGTCGATCTCTCGCGCTGGATAGTTTACAGGCCCTCGGCTCGTTACTGAGTGCCTCGCAATCAGCTCGGGGTGAGTAATTGACAGATGAAGGAGCAGCGCTGATCACAGCGAAGCCGAGAGACTTACCCTGTGGAATTCTGGGAATTCAGGCCAGGCTATAAGAAGCGAGGTGGCGTCCGTAAGACCAGGAGGAGGAAAGTGATCTCAACACCTTGGCTGGCATAATCGAGCTGCTGATCGGTGTGAGTGTGTGACCACAGTGTGTGTGTTTATGGGTTGAGATAACACAAGACATGCAGAGGTAATAGATAGATACTATAGTCATGTAGCTAAAAATCATCAGCATCCGTGTTAAATAATTATGGATTTGCTGTGAAATGCAAATCATTCTCAAACAGTACTTCTTTTTATGAGTTTTTTTCAAAGCAACTTACAAAACAGGAACAAAAAGCAATTTGTCAGAGAGCAACACTATTCATAATATACGATGCCTGGTTTGTTAAATTAAGAAATTGTGTTTTTAACTAGAATTCAAAACTTGATCAATTCAAAACTGATAAAAGAAATTAACATTTACCTAACCTTCTTGTCTGTCATTTGAATTATTGAACAGAATTTTTGAATTGAAACTTTTCCAGTTTAAATATAGTTTGAATTTTTGAATCAAAACTTTTCCAATTTAAATATAATTTGAAATTTTGAATTCAGTTTTTGAATTGTAACTTTTCCAGTTTAAAAATATGAATTTTTGAATTGAAACTTTTCCAATTTAAATATTATTTGAATTTTTGAATTGTAACTTTTCCAGTTTAAATATGACTTGAATTTACGAATTGAATTTTTGAATTAAAATGTTTCCAGTTTAAATATAATTTGAATTTTTGAATTGAATTTTTACATTGAAACGTTTCCAGTTTAAATATATTTTGAATTTTTGAATTGAAATGTTTCCAGTTTAAATAGAATTTGAATTTTTGATTTCAGTTTTTGAATTGAAACTTTTCCAGTTTAAATATGATTTGAATTTATGAATTGAATTTTTGAATTGAAATGTTTTTAGTTTAAATATAATTAGAATTTTATATATTAGATAGATAGATGGATAGTTTGGGGGTCAGTAATATTATTGAAATAAATACTTTTAGTAAGCAAGGATGCATTCAGTTGATTTAAAAGTGACAGTAATTACACTTATAATGTTACTAAAGATTTATTTTTCAAATAAATGTTGTTCTTTTGAGTTTTCTATTCATTTGTGAATCCTAAAAAAAAAAAAGGTATCATGGTTTCTATAAAAAAATATTGGGCAGCAAAAATGTTTTCAGCATTGATAATAATCAGAAATGTTTCTTGAGAAACAAATCAGCATATCAGAATGATTTCTGAAGGATCATGTGACACTGAAGACTGGAGTAATGATGCTGAAAATTCAACTTTGATCACAGGAATAAATTACATTTGAACAGATATTCACACAGAAAACAACTTTTTTAAATGGTAATAATATTTCACAATTTTTACTGTTTTACTGTATTTTTAATCAAATAAATGCAGCCTGGTGAGCAGAAGAAACTTCTCTCAAAAACATTCAAAATCGTACCCCAAACTTTTTTTAAAAAAATTTGTATAGTTAAAAAACATAGTTTTTCAAAGGCTGATGGTAATTTCTACGTCTAGAGAGTGTGGTGGCCAATTTGTGATTAAATACAATTTAATAGCAGATGTGTTGAACAGAATTTGTTTTGCATCAATTCTGCAGAATTATTGATCAATCCCCTCAAAAACAAAGTGTCTAAAATAAGAGAAAATTGACATGATCTATTGTCAAGAGCGCTGGTTGATGCTGAAAGTGACACAACAAGTGTGCAGAATAATGCTCATCTTAAAATAGCCAACTAGCCAGTTATATTGAACTGTTATTTTATATTTTCCTTCATTCGAAGGCCGTGACGTGCAAAGCTCTGTGAAAGGCACGCTGGTCTGTAGGCGCTCGTGGTTTAAATCTCAAACCGAGTTTGGTGCTGAATGGATCGGTTCACGCTGACTTCATTTCTCACGTCTGCTCTCAGCGTGTGTTTCATCTACAATCAGAAAAACACCATTCACTCATGACTCACTGGCTGTTCGGTAATGAATGACAAGCTGAAGGGAGAATAATGAAAGCTTTCCTCAAATGAGCTCCAAGACTATTTCAGCTTTTACTGTGGCCACACAAACCTCAAACGCTGCCTGTCATTGTTCATATTCTCTGATGACTCAGTGGGCAAAAACGCCAGCAAACGTTCGATTTATGAGCCACGGACACAACGTCTCATAATGTGACTGACAGACGTGATTCGGACGGTAATGCTCATATCCGTGTTCATTTCTGGAATGGGCAAGATAGGAAGAGGATCATCTTTCCGCTCTTCCTGCTCGTGATGCACTGCATTAAGATTATTTCATTTTACAGTTCTGAAATCCAATCCTCCAGGTCTTCTTCCTGATTTCAGCTTTTTGTTTCATGCAATGATCTGATCAAGTGTTCATCTGCTAATATATATAATAATATAAAATAATGTTTTGTTTTTATTCCTTGATTCTATGTTGTACTGTGGTTTTGAAATCCTTATTAGTATTTATTTATTTATTAGTTTCAAAAACAATAGATCAAAGACAGAAAGAAATATAAAATAAGCTGTAGCTTCATGAATGACTAAATTAAATATAGAAACGAGGCATTATCTAATTAAACATGCATGCATTTTGCATGCTTTTCCAGAACAGAAATCAAAATTTTGGATCAAAGCTAGGTTAAAAAATTGTTTTGTTTTTAATTCTGTGTTTGAGAGTTTCATTTTTTTAATTTTTTTAATAATGACCAAATGTACGGAGGTTATAAATGAAGCTGTCAGGGGTCAGAAAGTGTTTGTGCTGTTAGACGTCCATCACACACAGTTTGACCGCAGCGCTTCAGCTGCCGTATTGACTTCACATTGAGATCAGTCAGTCAGTCATGATGTGTTATATACGCTTTCGCTTCATTTCTCTGATCGTTTACAGCTCATTCCACTCTCGTTATCGTCATTTGTCCATTACAGCATTGACTGCGTTGAATTTCATGAGCTACAGATTTTTAAAACACTAAGACGTAAACTACATGCTCTAGGGCTTTTATTAGTGCTGCCACAACTAATTGAAGTCAAAGTTTAATTATTCAATGTATTGTTGAAATAATCAGACCCTCAGAGTAGTTGTTAGTTGCAAGTGTGGTATCCATTTATTGCATGAGAGTGGTCTTTATACAAAGAAGTTGAGTATTTAAGCGCATTTAAAAGTGATCTTTCCAATTATAGATAGATGGATAGATAGATAGATAGATAGATAGATAGATAGATAGATACTTTTTGTATTTGTCTTTTTTCTGTTTATTATACAATTAAAATCAAAAACGCTCTATTGCTCTATTCTTTTTTTTATTCAATGTTTTCTTTTTATTTATTATATAATAAAATTATTGCTCTTTTGTTTATTTTGATTGCTAATATTATATTATATTATATTATAGAGAGAGAGAGAATTTGTATTTTAATTTATATATTTCAATTAATAATAATAAAATGAATTAATTATTATTATTTTTATTGTTGTTATTATTAACAAATTAATATGAATAGTGTGATTGTTTATATACAAATATTATTGCATTTTGAACAATTATAATTATATGAAATTTAATATAATTAATAATTTAATATATATTTAATATACATTATAATTAATAATATAATGTATTCCAGAATTTTGTGATTAATAAAATTATATAAAAAATATACATTAGTAGTAATAGTTTTACTTAACATTATATAATTAATATTATATGTTTTTAAATGGATTGATTTATTATTGATTGTATATTACAGACATAACATACAATCATACAATCAACATACAATCATAATAAATAAAACATTGTTTTGTTTTTTATTGTTAAATTGTGTGTGTGTGTGTAGGTGTGTGATAATAGTAGTAGTATTTAACTTAAATTCTAAGTAAATAATTATAATCATACTTTTTTTTTATTAATTATATTAATAATAGCAAACTATTATTATGAACTATATGTGTAGAGAGATATATAAATATATATACAGTAGTCAGTATTTGAAGTGGATCAAAATCTTTCAGAAAGTTCCTAATAAAGTTATTGTTAAAGTTAATGTTAAAGTTAACAATAATAAAAGTAATGGATTAATAATAATATACATTATTATTCATATTTTACAAAATATTAAAACTATTATATTCAGAAATATTATTAAAGATATGAAGACATTTTATATTAAAATGTAATTATTATTATTAATTATTATTATTATTATTATTATTTTATTGATTATAATTATTAGAAACTATAGAGAGAGAGTATTAGTATTTATTTAAGTTAATTATAATAGAAGTATTGGATTGTTAATTATATATAGATTGTTATTAATATACAAAACATTAAAAGTAATGTTTGAGGGGGAAAAAGTATAATATTATGTCTTATTAAGTTATAGTTAGTAAATTAAAGTTAATTGTTAATTATTTGTAAAATAATAGATGGAATAGTGCAGAGTCTTAAATATTTCACATTTAATTTGTCAGTTTCACATTTATCAACATTTCTGAATTTTTGTGTATTTCTAGGTATATGTTTTGAATCCCAGATTTCTCCGTTTGCATGTTTGTCTATGAGGCTGATCTGAATTCTATAGCTTTCTGAACGCGCTGATGTTGTGTGTGTTTGTGTCGTAGGGAACAGCCCATCTTCAGCACTCGAGCTCATGTGTTCCAGATCGACCCCGCCACCAAACGCAACTGGATCCCGGCCAGCAAGCATGCGGTCACCGTCTCCTTCTTCTACGACGCCAACAGACACGCCTACCGCATCATCAGCGTGGGCGGGACCAAGGTGAGCGGCATCTCCTCCGGTTTACAGCCTATTGCTCTGGTGCGCAGATTAAAAAAACAATGCATATTGCTTTGTTTTGTACATATTCACAAATGAACACAACTTTTTGAAGCCTAAAACCAAACATAAGCTATAAATGAACCATGGCCACACAACTTCAGTAAGCTTCTAACAACTTTGTTCTTATTAAGTTGCCTTGAAAAAGCCAGTTTACTGTTATCCTATTTAAACTACTACTACTACTACTTCTTCTTCTGAGTCTAAATTTTAAAGTGTTTCTCCTCCTAGAGCTTTTAATCTACAACCACAACTTGCCCCAGACCTGCAGACTGGTCTGACTCTGTGTGCTGTATCTTTTCGATCTGATCCGCCTTACGGTTTTCATAAACCAGAATGTCAAAACCAGCAAAAAAGACATGCTAGTAACATTCTAATCATGCAAGAATCATGTTAGTAACTTGCTAATCATGCTAACAACATGCTATTAACATGCTAGTCATGCTAGAAACATGCTAGCAACATGTTAGTAACGTCATAATCTTGCTAGAAACATGCTTGTAACTTTCTAATCATGCTATTAACATGTTAATCATGCTACAAACATGTTAGTAACTTGCTTATCATGTGAGAATCATGCTAGTAACATGTTAAGCATGCTAGCAACATGCTAGTAACCTGATAATCATGCTAGCAACATGCTTGTAACTTGCTAATCATGCTAACAACATGCTATTAACATGCTAATCATGTTGCAAACATGTTAGTAACTTGCTTATCATGTGAGAATCATGCTAGTAACATGTTAAACATGCTAGCAACATGCTAGTAACTTGATAATCATGCTAGCAACATGCTTGTAACTTGCTAATCATGCTAACAACATGCTATTAACATGCTAATCATGTTGCAAACATGTTAGTAACTTGCTTATCATGTGAGAATCATGCTAGTAACATGTTAAACATGCTAGCAACATGCTAGTAACTTGATAATCATGCTGGCAACATGCTTGTAACTTGCTAATCATGGTAACAACATGCTATTAACATGTTAATCATGCTACAAACATGCTAGTAACTTGCTAATTGTGAGAATCAAGTTAGTAACATGTTAAACATGCTAGCAACAGGCTAGTAACTTGATAATCATGCTAATAAAATGCTAATAATGCTAGAAACATGCTAGTAACATGCTAGTAACTTGATAATCATGGTAACAACGTGATAGTAGCACCATAGTAATTACCATGAGTACCCTAGCAACCTCGTAGCAACACCATAGTAATCACCCTGAGTACCCTAGCAACCGCTTAGCAACCACCCCGGGTACCCTAGCAACCACATAGCAACACCCTAGCAAACACCCTGAGTACTCTAGCAACACCTTAGAAACTACCCCAGGATGCATAGCAACTGCATAGCAACCAGTACCCCAAAAACCACCTAGCAACATCTTAGCAACCACTCTGAGTACCCTAGCAACCGCCTAGCAACACCTTAACAACCACCCCGCGTACCCTAGCAACCGCATAGCAATACCCTAGCAACCACCCTGAGTACCCTAGAAACCGCCTAGCAACACCTTAGCAACCTGCCTAGCAACCACCCTGGATACCCTAGCAACCACATAGCAACACCCTAGCAACCACCCCAGGTACTCTAGCAATTACCCTGAGTAACCTAGCAACCACATAGCAACACTGTTTTTCTAATAGACTGCATTGCCTTGAAAAAATTCAGGCTTTAATCTTTCAAACTATTTTAAACTGAAAACATTTAAACTTAAAACTTTTTAAAACTTTTAAAACTGTCTGGCTAGGCTTTTTCAAGCCAACTTAAAGTTTGTCTACAAACTTTACTATCTAGTTTCAAAATGCTTTGCCTGAAAGTTTGCGTTACATTATTTTGCAAGAGTGTGATTGTAAACACATTGAGGCTGTGAAAGTGAGTTTATCTGTTAATAGTGATGACATTTAATGTCCCTGACAAAATCTGTAGCCCCATTTAGATGTTAACAATTGCCTTTTTCAAGTTAAAAGCCTTAAAAAAAAAAATCAGTCTTGTAGAATATTACATAATGGGAAACTGTATTGTTTAATACTGTTTGTTTGCTCATTGCACGTCTTGTCAAATGTGTGTCATCATGCTGTTTAATGTATGTGCATACTCCACTCATAGTGCACATACTGCACTCTAGCAGCACGCTGTAGGTTTTGCAGAAAGCCTCTCGTGGTTATCATCAGCGCAGCATGCCAGGAAACCCATCCGACTGCAGCGGCGTAATGCAATAAACATCTCTGTCAGCTACAAGCTTTCAGATGGTGATCATTGAGTCGATGTGATTAGAGGCGGAACGAAATACTCCCCACGAGAGGATTTACGCCGAAGTGAAGGTTAATAGCTCAACACCTGATATCAGAGCGAACGAGAGAGTTGAGCGCAGGAAAACTCCCCGCGTCGGTGCGGAGCTGCATGACTTGCATCCCGTCGGGTTAATCGATACTCGTTGATGGAGCGAATCGGAGCTGTCTAACCCGCTCGACCGGAGACGCTGATCGAAGAGGGAAGACGGCGGCTCGCGGACGACCTTGAGTTGTTACGACAGTCTCAGAGAAACTGTTTGCAGATTGTTCTGGTCAAGCACCGTCCACTTAGAGAGAACATCTGACTGACACATAAAGTGACTAACACTCTTAACAGTGAATTTCTAACAGCTAAGGGGCGTTGTAATAGATAATAACATTATACTTCTGCCAAACAATGTAGTTCCTCAGAAGCAGTTGTGGTTGCAACAAAGCGGTTGCCGAGCAACACACAAACATAAACAAAGGTGTATGTTTGTAGAGTAATTTATGACAGCTTAGAACACATCAGAATCAAGGACCAGAACTGTCTGTTATTTTATATACATTTTTTTTTTTTCAGTGAACAGTTCTTAAAAGAAAAGAACCAACCTGAAGAACATTTTAAAAAATATTTTTTTGTACCATAAAGAAGCTTTTCTGTATTTGAAAGGTTCCATGGATGTTCAAGGGTTTTCGTGGAAACATCAATGCCAGTAAAAAACATTTATTTTTAAGAGTGAATGATGTTATTTTTACTTTTACGAGCTGGTAAATATGGAAGGTAAAAAAAGGTAATTGCAACTTTTTATCTCACAATTCCATAAAAATAGAATTGTGAGATATAAATTCAGAATTGCAGTTTATATCTCACATTTGGGTCTTTTTTTCTCAAAATTGTGACTTTATATTAGAAAAGACCAAATTGTAATATATAAACTCCCAATTGTGAGGAAGTTAGAGATTGTGAGGTAAAGTTGCAATTACCTTTTTCATTTTTCAGAACTGTGAGTGGGGGAAAAGTCTTTTTTTTTTTTTTTTTTTTTAATATCTTGCAATTCTGAGAAGAAAAAAAGATGTAAGGCCCAAGTTGTGTGATTAAAAAATCACAATTACCTTTATGTTTTTATTCTATTGCGAAAATGGCCTTATAGAGGTAAATCTGAAAACGATGTACACTAAGTTTGAAAAAATTAAAGAACATTTTTTTTTAAACAGTCTCTTCTGCTCCTCAAGGCTGAATTTATTTGGTTAAAAATCCACTAAAAACAGTAAAAATGGTAAAAATGTGAAATATTATTACAATTTAAAATAGCTGTTTTCTATGTGAATATATTTTAAAATATAATTTATTTCTGTGATCAAAGCTGAATTTTCAGCATCATTACTCCAGTCTTCAGCGTCACATGATTCTTCAGAAATCGTTCTAATATACTGATTTGCTGCTCAAGAAACATTTCTGATTATTATAAATGTTGAAAACACTTAATAAATTTGTGCAAGCTGTGATTAATTTTATTTTCCAGGACTCACAGATGAATACAAAGTTAAAAAGTACAGCATTTATTTGAAATAGAAATCTTTTGTTGTGTCTTTACTGTCACTTTTGATCAATTTAATGCATCCTTGCTGAATAAAAATATTAATTTCTTTTAAAAAACATACTCCAAACTTTGGAGTCGTAAATATGTATATGTGAAAAGATCTCTGATTGAAAATAATTTAAAATGTAGCAGTAATTGTTTTCCTCTTATAATATGGCTCCTTGAATGCATCTTAGTTCATGGCCGTGTTATTCAGATGTTTATCAGAGGCAGAAACGCTCTCTGTCTGCCGTCTTTCTCATTGAGTCTGAAAATGAAAACAGGCCGAGTAATATTACAGGCATTTGTTTGCCTAAAGATTATTGTGCCTTGATACATCTTGATACTCATTTGAAGGGAGAAAAATGAGATCCAGACTTCATTCAGTCTGATGAAAAATACAGTAAAATTGTGAAATATTATTTCACTTTAAAATAACACTTTTCTATGTGAATATATTGTAAAATGTAATTAATTCCTGTGATTCAAAGCTGAATTTTCAGCATCATTCCTCCAGTCTTCAGTGTCACATGATCCTTTAGAAATCATTCTAATGTGTATTTTCTCTGTAAACTCATGAATGGAGCAGATTGTCCTCACCGCAGCCTGCAAATCTCAGTTGTTGCTGGATTACTGGAGTGTCTCGGCTTCATCCAACACCTCTAAACTGACCCAGATTCGGATTCAGGATGACCTCACTGTCACGAGTCCGGTGCAGCCATTATTCCGGCGGTCACCGTGGTAATCTGCGGTCACATGACTCCTGCTGTCAGGAGGAACAGGAGTCATTAGAAAAGCGGAGAGAATAAAACAATAAGCCAAGAGAGACTCAATAAGACATGTTACGACACAAAGCTACAACAGCTTTACCATGGTGAACGACCTTGTTTATAAAACGGCAATGTGATTAAAAAAGATCTTAATATAAATCTAAATATATGAAGTGTTTTCAACATTGACAATAATCATAAATGTATCTTGAGCAGCAAATCAGCATATTAGAATGATTTCTGAAGGATCATGTGACACTGACGACTGGAGTAATCATGCGGAAAATTCAGCTTCGCATCACGGAAATAAATTACATTTTAAAATATATTCATATAGAAAATAGCTATTATAAATTCTAATAATATATCACGATTTTACAGTTTTTAGAGTTTTCAGTTAACTAAAATGCAATTAAAATGACCAAATATAAAAAATATATTAAACTGTATTAAACTAATAACTAATAAAAACAATACAAATGAAAGAAAAACAGCAAAATTACTAAAACCTTAACTGAAATGCAATAAAAAATCACTAAATATAAAAATAAATTAATTAAATTATTAAATTAATAATAAAACAATAAAAGTGAAAGAAAGACAACAAAATTACTAAAGCTTTAAATTGCAATTAAAAGCAGTAAATATAAAAATAAATAAATTAAATTAAACTATATTAAATCATTAAATTATTAATAAAAACAAAATGCATTTAAAATAACTAAATATAAAGATAAATTAAATTAAACTATTAAATCATTAAATTAATAATAAATGAAAACAATACAAATGAAAGAAAAACAACAAAATTACTAAAACTAATTAAAATTCAATTAAAATCACTAAATATAAAAAAATATTTAATTAAACTCTATTAAATTGTTAAATTAATAATAAATAAAAACAAAAATGAAAGAAATTAAATTATAGAAATTAAAATCACTAAATTTAAAAATAAGATTAAAACTATATTAAATTAATAAATTACTAAATAAAAACAATAAAAATGAACGAAACTAAAATGCAATTAAAATCACTAAATATAAAAATAAATAAAATTATAACTATATTAAATGATTAAACTAATAATAAAAACAATAAAAATTAAAGATATTTATGATGCATTTAACATGTCATATGAAGTGTTTATCATCACGGTCTCTCACACTTATCAGATTTCATGTTTCACACTCTCTCAGGGGTCATAAATGTGGCTCCAGTCAGACTGTTAACCTGAATGATTGTGGTTTAGACGTCAGTGTTTATTACTGATCTGCTATTTAAAGCTGCATGAAACACTTACACCAGCATGTGCTACAGTATTTTTATTTAATAATATTAATACAACTTGTTTATACGCACTCAAATATTGTCCCAAACAGCTTGCAGTTTGCATAAAGGAGTTTGCAGTATCACACTTTCAATGCTGTTCTATTTGAGGTTAGATGTTGTCATTAAAAATAGCTGTTATTTGAGCTGTAATGTTTCTAAATCTGCTGTTTATGTTTTGCTCCATGTAAACAGCGCTTTACAGATAGTTGCATAACAAACCTTTCTGGTATTCTTGCATGTGTTGTGTATAAGTGACCAGATGGAATTTTTAACTTTAACTTAAAGGGACAGTTCACCCAAAAATGAAATTTGTCATATTTTACCAGCTCTCGAGTTGTTTCAAACCTGTATGTGTTTCTTTCTTCTGTTAAACACACAAGAAGATATTTCAAAGAATGTTGGTAACCAAACAATTGATGGCAGCCATTGACTTCCATGTTATGTTTTTCTATACTATGGAAGTCAATGGCTACCATCAGCTATTTTCATTTTTCAGATTTAATATTCTGGTTTTGTGTTCTTTAAAATGGATGCTTACTAATTTTCTGCGACTGTCGTCTTCTCTCGTCAGGCGATCATCAACAGCACGATCAGCCCCAACATGACATTCACTAAGACGTCTCAGAAGTTCGGTCAGTGGGCGGACAGTAGAGCGAACACCGTCTATGGCCTCGGATTTGCCACGGAGCAGCAGCTGCACCAGGTGTGGACGTCAGGACAATAAAACTGCTTTAATGGGTTGTTCATAGAGAAATGACATGTTGTGCAAGTACATGAATGCAAATGCTTCAAATGCAATTAAGAAGGTGGATAAAAACCAACATAACATAGTTTTACACAAACATGTTTGCAAATACTTGCATCACCTCTTATATAATACAGTATTATGTGGGGTTTTTTTTGCAGTTTGCTGAGCGTTTTAAAGAGGTGAAAGAAGCTGCACGTCTGGCCAGAGAGAAATCGCAGGACAAGATGGAGCTGAGCACCGCAGCACTCAGTATCGCAGCACCTCAGGTGCAACATCATTTATTTTCCATACAATACGAACTTAAACAGGTTGTGCAGGCATGTTTTTTGCTACTGTATTTTGAATTGATTTTTTTTTTTTTTTTTCTCAAGCCCCAGTTAATTTCTGACTCTGCTAGAAAGCACTTGCAACTAACTAGCAACTGCTTTGCAAAGTCAAACCTTAACAATCACATTGCATTGCCCAGCCAACAACTGGCAACACTGGCTAGCTTAGAACCAAACAGAAATGGCCTGCCAACCATTTAGAACTCCTGCATAGCAACACCCTGGCAACCCTGGTACTCACAACCATATAGCAGCTGCATAGCAACATCCCTGAAAACCACTCAACATTTTAGTAGCCTAGCAACACATTGAAGCAACTCTGTTGGAAGTATATAGCAGCATCCTTACAACCACTCACAACATTTTAGTGGCTGCATAGCAATACCCTGGCAACCCTGGCATTTACAATACCTTACCAGCTGGATTGCAATGCCCTAGCAACCACATAACATTCTGGCAGCCTGCATAGCAACACCTTGGCAACCACCCAACATTCTAACAGCGTGGCAACTCATTGAATCAGCTCCTTAGCAACCATACAGCAGCAACCTCACAACCACAGCACTTTAGCAGCTGCAAAGCGACCACCCTGGCAGAAAAACAACATTCTAGAATCCTGTCAAAATATTAAAGCTGCATAGCGACACCCTGGCAACCACCCAACATTCCAGAAGCCTGGCAATACATTGACGCCACTCCTTAGCAACCACATAGCAACATTCTCAACAACATTTTAGCAGCTGCATAGCAATGCCCTGGCAACCAACCAACATTCTAACAGCCTGAAGCAGCTCCTTAGCAATATCCTAGCAACTACTCACAACAATATAGCAACTGCATAACAACGCCTTGTCAACCACCCAACATTCTAGAAGCCTGGCATTGCATTAAAGCTGCATAGCAACACCCTGGTAACCCTGGCACTCACAACACTATAGCAACTGCATAGCAACACCTTGTCAACCACCCAACATTCTAGGAGCCTGGCATTGCATTAAAGCTGCATAGCAACACCCTGGTAATTTGCCACTCACAACACTATAGCAACTGCATAGCAACACCCTGGTAACCCTGACTCTCACAACACTATAGCAGCTGCATAGCAACACCTTGTCAACCACCCAACATTCTAGAAGTCTGACATAGCATTAAATCTGCATAGCAACACCCTGGTAATTTTGCCACTCACAATACTATAGCAACTGCATAGCAACACCCTGGTAACCCTGCCACTCACAACACTATAGCAACTGCATGGCAACACCCTGGTAACCCTGGCACTCACAACACTATAGCAGCTGCATAGCAACATCCTTGCAACCACGTAACATTGTAGGGCCCTGGCAAAGCATTGAAGCCGCATAGCAACACCCTAGCAACCCTGCCACTCACTACATTTTAGTATCTGCTTAGCAACGCCCTGGCAACCACCTAACATTCTAGCAGCAAGGCAACACATTGCAGCCACTCCTTAACAATCACATAGCAACATCCTAACAACCACTCACAAAACTTTAGCAGTTGCATAGCAACACCCTGGCAACCACCCAACATTTCAGCAGCCTGGCAACTCATTAAAGAAGCTCCTTAGCAACCACATAGCACTTTAGCAGCTGCAAAGTGACCACCCTGGCAGCCAAACAGCATTCTAGAATTCTGGCAATACATTAAAGACGCATATCAACAACCTTACAAGCACCCAGCATTCTAGCAGCACGGCAACACATTGCAGCCACCATTTACCAACCACATAGCAACATCCTAACAACCACTCACAACACTTTAGCAGCTGCATAGTAACTCACTGGCAACCATCCAACATTCTAGAAGCCTGGCAACGCATTGATACCACTTCTTAGCAACCATATAGCAACATCCTAACAACCACTAACAACACTTTAGCAGCTGCATAGCAACACCCTGGTAACCACCCAACATTCTAGAAGGCTGGCACTTTTGTGACGTCACTTTTTAACATCCACATGACAACATCCTAACAACCACTCGCAACACTTTAGCAGCTGCATAGCAACGTCCTGGCAATCCAGGCACTCGCAACACTCCAGTAACTCCGTGGTGACACCTTGGCAATGGCCCAGAACCCCCCTACCACTGACTTGTTTTGCTGTAGTTTCATCTGACAGATCTCGTGTGTGTGTGTGTGTGTGTGTGTGTGGTAAGTGAAGGGTTACTGTAATCTTAGAGCAGGATGAGCTGGGTCATTCGTCTCACTGGGAAGTGAGAGGAGAACTAGGACAGTGATAAAATTATCCGGAGCCATCCTGTTCGCTCTCCGCCAGTGTCTGTCTTCTCATACGATGTCGAGCTGCTCGTCTTTTCAGGTCATCGGGCTGTTAAAGGGCCGTTAGAGATGCAGACCTTTCAACCTCTTGACGAGCCGTTTGTTCTACTGTTCACACTCAATTCTGCACAATTTTAGAGTGTTAAACATGGTTGCATTTACACGCAGTTTGGTTTCAATCCAGAGTGACACATGAAATCTAGATTAGATCAAGATTCACAACTAAATTTTGATCATGAGTTTGGTCTGTTATTAGAGGTTAGAGGTTTTAGGCTTGATTTGGACTCTATGACAGAGGCTTATGAGTGTCTTTCCTTCAGTTACTCATTCATACAGACTGTATTAAGTCTTGCACCTGTTGTGAGAAAGACAATTTTAGAGTTGCAAATTCTGTTGTAAATCTCAAAGACAGTGAAAATTTGTTCAGTTGCAATCAGACTGGAGTTATAATTATTTTGCACATGCTAAGTAGAGTTCTCTAAGTTTGTGAAAAAGAAATGACGGCATTTCAGCAATAAAATAATTTAAAGGTATTAAAGTTTTTAATTTTTGAATGGCCTGTATTTTTTTTTTTTTCTGTCTAAAGTTTTGATAAGGTTGACATTATATCATGCTTGTGAGGTTTTACTGTAATATTAGCTATGAAATAAAAATTGTATGACTAAATTTAAAAGTATATTCTATAGATATATAAATATATTTAATATAAATATATTTTAAATATATTTATTTATGTAATTAATATATATATATATATATATATATATATATATATATATATATATATATATATATACACACACACACACACACATATATATTTTTAAATGTATTAATAATACATATATATGTATATGTATATATATTTATATTTATTTATTTATATATATATATATATATGTGTGTGTGTGTGTGTGTGTGTGTGTATAAAATATATATACACACACAGAATATAAAATATATATATATATATATAAGTATATTAATGAAATAAAACATATTTAAATATGTTTATTTATATCAATATATATATGTATTTTAAACTACTAAGATTTAAAACATTATGTATATTAAATATATTTAAATATTTAAACCATAATTTAATTGAATTATGTAGTAAAGACTTTACACTTAAGTATTGTCTTTACAGCTGTCAGGGTTATTTTAGTATTATTAGAGACACTTATAGTTTTTTTAATATTTTAAATTTTTGAAGAATTTATTTGAGATATTTTTTTCTTTTATTTTGATATTTTCATTTTATTTTATGTTACATTTGTAGTAATTTTGTTCTTTTTTTGTCATTTTCGTATTACTTTGTCTTTTTCTTATTTTAATTCATTTTTATTTCAACAAAAGTCTTTATTTTATTACATTAAATTAAATAAAGTTGAGTAAAGTTACCTTGTCAACTAGCTAAAAATATAGTAAGTTTAAGGGTTTTTATTCATTTTATTTCAATTGAAGTGTTTTTTTTTTTTTTATTTCATGTAAAGAAAGTTTTTTTTTTTTTTTTTTTTTTTTTTTTTTTTTCCTTTTATATTTTTAGTTCACTATAATAACCTGTAGCTGTCAATTTAAGTGTTTAATACTGGTTATAAATATCAAACCAATTATATATTTATTTGAGATAAATTGCAAATATATTTTGAAGTATTACAGTTGCCTCCAACCACTACAACATTTAAATTAATTAAACATATTATTGATCCTTTATGTATTTGAATGCACTAAATGTTTGTTATAGCAAAAGATGGCAGGTAGATTTGTAGAAGTGTGTGTGTAACATGCAAAAATGTCACATTCACCACACATGATAAATGATGTGAATGACTGTATCTTTTATCATTTTCTCTCAATGCTTTCAATCCGGACACCATCAGTTCTCTCAGGTGAGGTTTGACATTCACTCACACGCATCAGCATGTGCGCCACGATTAAGAGTTTTGTGGGAATAAAAGCAGTCGCTGTGGATGTAGTAAAGGGGGTTTGTGCTTTATCACACTCTAACACACACATCACGTGTCCCACAATCAGCTGAATCCCACGGTCAACCCTGTAGCATCATCTGCCACTGCAGGAGCAAAATCAGGTCATTTCACACGAGACAGAGACGGGCTTTCACCTTCACCAGAAACTAATCATATTTCATAACTGTAAATGCTGAAATAGAGTAAAATGACCAAGTGGAAATAATGATTTACAATGACAACTGAAAATTGTGTTAGGATTTTTTCACCGCTGGCCTATTTATAATGATACGATTCTGCTAATTATGGTAAATTAGCTCTCTTTTTATTATAACAAGATTGAGAATGTCCTTGTTATGCATTTTAAACTCACCTAATGGATCTGGCTCATTCATCAGCAGTGCCGTTTGTACTTGAAAATGTGTTTTTTTTTTTTTTTTTTTTTTTTTTTTTTTTAGTTAGGTTAATTTTGAACTTATGAAAAATACATAAATCTACACATCTTTCTATAAAATAAATTACTAATGTTAACTGAATATGGGGTTACAATCTTGAAAAGTACCAATATTTATTTTTTTATTTATGTACACTAGATTTTTAATGTTTTTTTTTTTAAAATGCTCACAAAGTCTGCATTTATTTGATCCAAAGTGCAGCAAAAACTGTAAAATTTGGAAATATTTTTATTCTTTAAAATAATTGTTTTCTATTTGATTATATTTTAGAATTTAATTTATTCCTGTGATCAAAGCTGAATTTTTAGCATCATTACTCTTGTCTTCAGTGTCACATGATCCTTCAGAAATCATTCTAATATGCTGATTTCCTGTTCAATAAACATTTTTGATATTTATTTTATTTATTTATTTTTTGTGAGCAGCAAATCAGAATATTAGAATGATTTCTAAAGGATCGTGTGACTGGAGTAATGATGCTAAAAATCATCTTTCAAATCACAGGAATAAATTATATTTTAAAATATATTAAAATAGAAAACGGTATTTTAAATAGTAGAAATATTTTACAGTTTTACTGTTTTTGCTGTACTTTGGATCAAATAAATGGTGAGCAGAAGAGACTTCTGTAAAAAAAAAAAAAAATAATAATAATAATTAAATATTACTGTGCAAATATATATAAATATATATAAATATAAATATATATATATATATAAATATATAAATATAAATATATATATATATATATATATATATATATATATACACACATATATATATAAATATAAATATATATGTTTAATGTGTTTAATACATGGAAATAATAAGTAGAAAACATAACTGTTTTAAATTCATTAAAATAATATATAAAGCACTTATTGTGTATATACACACAATAAAAAATGTATACATGATACATTTTTATGTATGAAGTCTATTAAATAAATACATATAAGACTGTAACCTGATATTTAGTTTAAAGTAGTTTTGGTAAAAATACCTGTGTAAATCACTTATTGTTTATATATACAGAATAAATATTTATATTTAATATAATATATATATATATATATGTTGGATATTATATTATATTTATAAGTACTTGATAGATAATTCCATATGATTACTTTATGTATAAAGCACAATTATTTATAATAATTTAATAATAAATTAATATTTTATTTAATAATATGAATTATTGTGTGTGTGTATAAACAAAAAAGGCCATGTATATATTTAGAATTTATATATTTACATTTTACAAATTACAAAATTACATATTTATATATTTAGAATGATAAATTACTGACTAAATTCTCTAAAACAGTTTAAAAAACAGTTTTGTTTTTTTTTTGTTTCACTTTTGTACCGTGTGATCAGACACAAAACTGTTAAAATGACAATTAAAATAGTTCAAATTATAATATACTGTAAAAATATTAGTACATACTGTAATGTATCTAGTAATCTATGACATATCTCTTTCTTAATATGCCGACATGTTAAAGATATTTAAAAATAAAAGTATTTTTGTTTGCATTACATGCCAAAAAAAAAAAAAAAAAAAATAACGTTTATTGAATAAGGTGAATGAGTTCAGTATCAATAGTAATTCATTAAGACACAACTCATGGATGGCCATGTTTTATATATGTATAAAATATCTACTTTACTCTACTACTAAGTTATGTTTTTTAGTGTAATACTCAGTTGTCTGTAAAAGGGATTTTCCTTGAAGTCTGTCAGTGTGAGTCAGACAGACGCTGAGCTGTCGATGTGTCTGGATTCATCTGATAACATTGTTCTTCTGTGTGTGTGTGTGTGTGTGTGTGTGTGTGTGTTGTAGGACTTGTCTGATGAGCTGCAGTCTCCTCCAGTGATGTGCGTGAACGGACCGGAGGACAAGCTCTTCCGGAGCCAGAGCGCTGACATTACTTTGTCCTCAGAGAAGGAGCGCATTAAGAAGATGCTCTCGGAGGGGTAAGACTTCAGCCGCATTCTCTGACCGCTCGTCCGCCTTTGCACATTTGCAGAAAAATACTGGCAAAGAAAATGTGTAACAACCATTTATTACACTATAATGGGTTTTTTCCTGCCTGAAAGAGCCCATAAAATGCCCCACTAAATTCAGCTTTCCTGAACACAGACAATTACAGGCCTGTTTGCCATGTGAGTTGTTGTAGCAACCGTTCTGAACACCCTAGCAACTTCGTAGCAACCGCCTCCAGCACGTTTGCATCACGGTACCCAATTTTGCACATGCAAACTAGTGATGCATCAACATTTTGGCAGTTTTGCAGAGCCAAAATCACTGAAGTGATGCATTGAAGATAAGCATGAATGAGCATCACAAGGTGTTGAAAGAAACAGATCAACTTATTGAAATGTCAAGTCTCATGTAATCGACCAACCAGTGTTTCTACCCACAAAAAGGCTTCACGTAACTTAATGTTTATCCTAAGGAAGTCATTTAATGTCTACAAACATATTAGTCAACTAGAAAAAAAAATACTTGCAGTATTACATATTTATTATGTTTTTGAGTGTTTATATTTCAACAATAAATTAGTGTGGAAATATAATTATATGATCAAAAAGTTAATATAAAAAATATGTACAATTTAAATGTTCAGGTTGATTAAATAAATATTCAGTGTTGATTTATAAATCTGATTAATTAATTCATTATTAAATAAACTTTTTTTTTAGTTTTCAGGTAAATTGTGGTATTTTAGTATCACTGAGTTACTATTATAGTTTTATTCATATTTTGAATCCATTTTTAATTTGATATATTCTGTTTTCATTTTAATTTTAGTTGAAGTGTTAGTTGTTTTGTTGTTGGTACTTTTTTATTTTTAGATTTTTTTTGTATGTTTTTATGTCTGTATACATTTATTATTACATTTTATTATTACATTTTTTTACTACATCAAGTTTAACTAAATTAAATAAGAATTATAGCTTTTGCAACTAGTTGAAAGAAATGTTTAATTTATTATTATATTTGTATTATATTTATTATACTTGTATTATTATATATTAAGTATTATTAATTATTAAGTATTATTTTGTGTTAAGTATTAAATATAATTCGGTATTGTTTTGAATTCATATTTATCTTTTAACTTTTTATTTTAATTTTAGTTGTCAATACATTTTTATTATTATTTGTAAATATTGTAATATTATTATATAATGTTAAAGTTGAATTTATTTTGATTCCAGTTTTGTTCTTTTTTAGTTTTTATTCATTTTTGTCATTTTTCTTATTATTTTACTAATATATATATATATATATATATATATATATATATATATATATATATATATATATACATACAATTTTTTTTTTTTCAGTTTTTTTTAGTTTCAGTTACCTATAATAACCCTGAAATGGAAACCTTAATTTTTACAGAAATGAGAATCCAAAATAAATTTTGGTGCATCACTAGCAATTATTTATTATTGATTTTTTTTTTTTTGTTTTTGTTTTTGTTTTATTTTATTTTATTTTATTTTATTTTATTTTATTTTATTTTATTTTATTTTATTTTATTTTATTTTATTTTATTTTGTTTTGTTTTGTTTTGTTTTGTTTTGTTTTGTTTTGTTTTGTTTTGTTTTATTTTATTTTATTTTATTTTATTTTATTTTTTATTTTATTTTATTTTATTTTATTCTATTTTTGGAGGTTTTCCATCCATGGTTCCTCTGACACGGTCATGTCAGGAGAGACGCTGTACTGATCTGCCATTAGTCTGATGAGTAATAAACATTCACACACTCACACTTACTCCTTTAATTTTCACCCGCTTGCTGTTGTGTTGGATCATCACAGGACTCTTTTGTAACAGGGTTTGCTATGGAGAGCGTCTGAATAGTTCTTGTAAAAGTAACCAGTCAAGAGCGTTTGCATGGGCCGACGCTCCGCTTTATTCCTGGAAACATTTCATGGCCTAAACGCCGCACAATTTTCTGCAAAATTACAGATGACATGCTGTTCTGAAAACTGTAGTAGTTTGCTTTTTTGACATTATTTTACAGACAAAATGTGAAAACAGTATACACCTGTATGATTTTAATTTCATTATTTTCTTTGTTGATGAAAGCGTTATTTTAGTATTGTTTATATACTTTTATAATTTATAGTATTAGAATTAAGTATTATTTTGAATTCATTTTTAAATTTCATTTTAAACTTAGGTGTCATTTTAATTGTTTTGTAATTTTATTTTAGTTTTATTCATTTTTATTGTTATTTTAATGTTGTTATTATTAGTTTAATTTATTTTTATTTTAGTTTTTGTTCAGTCTTTTTTGTCATTATTATTTTTTATATAATTTTATAACATTCATGTTTAAGTTTTTAATGTTGTGCTTTAACTTTTTCATACAATATTTATATTTTATTGTTTTCTGCTTTATTATGTTTAAATAGTTTTAGTTAACAATAATAACCCTGATTAGTCATTATCATAAAATGACCTTTGACCCCAGGGAAACCACATTGTTTATGTTGTCATGATGATTTGATGTTGCAATTTTGAATCTGATTGATTGGTTTAATGCTAAGTAATAACATTAGTATTTTATACAGTGTGTGTTTACTTTGATGCTCAGAGATCTACTGGATTTTCATGTGTTGAGATGGCGAGTGTTCGTGTGTTTTTCAGGTCGATCTGTGAGTTGAATCTGGAGGCCGAGCTCTTCACCTTACAGGACAGTAACTCGAAACTGGTGGCGGCGCTGCATGAGGCTAACGCTAACGTGGAGCAGTGGAAGAAACAGCTGGCGGCGTATCAGGAGGAGACCGAGAGATTACGAGATCAGGTGAAAATATGCTAAATATACACTGCTTTCAAGCAGTATGCAATGAGAAACGGGCTGCGAAAGCAGAAACTAGAATAAGGAGTCACTGTAATCAACAAGAGGAAATATTGATTGATTATCTGCAGCACTAAATTATTGTAGTTATTATTTGTTGTTTTAGTATTATTGATATACTTTATAGTTTTTGTTAATATTTTGAATTTCATTTTACTTTTTTTTTGTTAAATTTACTTAAAAAATTAGTAATTTTATTGTTTTTATCTTTTTTTTTTTTTTTTTTTTCATTTTTATCATTATTTAATCATTTTTTCAATCATTTTTGGTTGTCTTTTTATTTTGTATATAGTTTTTATTTATTTTTAAAATGCTTTTTTAATCTTTTATAGTTGTCTTTTTTTATTTAGTGTATATTTTTTATTTGTTGTTTTTTTTAAATCATTTTTAGTTGTCTTTTTTGTATATAGTTTTTATTTATTTCAAATGTTTTTTTTTAATCATTTTTAGTTGTCTTTTTTTATTTTGTATATAGTTTTTATTTAAAATGTTTTTTTATAATTTTAGTTGTCTTTATTTTGTATATAGTTTTTATTTATTTAAATGTTTTTAGCGTTTTTAGTTGTCTTTTATATTTTGTATATAGTTTTTATTTATTTAAAATATTTAATCATTTTTAGTTGTCTTTTTTTATTTTTATATAGGTTTTACATGTAGCAATTGTATATTGTTTTTTAATTTAATTTTTTTATAAATATATTTTAATTATTTTTCTTTTTAGTTTCATTTGGTTTTGGTCATTTTAGTACATTGTTAAACTAACTGAATATGAGAAATGTTGCCTTTATTGTTATTTTTTGTATTATTCTTTATTATTATTCATTTTTTTTAGAACTTTTTTACAAGACATTAATACAATAATTTCTAATAATTATTTTATTAATATTACAGAATTTTTATATCAATAGCAATTTAGCTTAAAATGTGTAAAAATCAAATATATATTTTACTATTTTTTTTTCCATTATCTCCATTATTTACATGATCTTTTTTCCGCTTTTTAATAATAATTAAAATGCATTTTCTGTGACATTGATAATAATCAGAAATGTTTCATGTAAAGCACTTTGACTAACATCTGTGTTGTATGTATGTATGTATATATAACTTGCCTTGCCTTAAATTAGAAAAAAAGGCAATTGAATTGACCTGGTTGATAATTTCAAGAGATTTAAGAAGAAAACCAAGTGAGAATCAAAAGCAAGAAACCGTCAGAGATGATCAGACTCTCCATCGATCGAACGGATCGTCATCATCACCCTTTCCTTTTCTCTCACATCTCAGCGTTTGCTCTCGTTATCGCCCAACGCTGCGTTTGCGCGAGGTGGCCCTCGATCTCGCTGCGTCTCTGAGCCCAGAACAGGCGACCAGGTGGTTGAAAATGGTTCATGTCTCACGGGACTGGAGGAAAAGAGGAAGAGAGAGAGATGTGGGGTGGTTTGTAGGACAGCAATATCCTACTTTCAATGGCCTAGTTAGGAGAACTGAAATATCACCAGGGGGAGCTGCCAGACCCTCCATTGGAAACTTTTTTTGCACTTTACACGGTTAAAAATAAGCCAGTCTCTCTTAAGGCCCTTCAAGTGCCACAGACCTTTAGGAGCTGCTCCTCTTTCTCCTGAGCGACTCGGTGTGTGTTTGCACTGCGTTTACTGCGGATACATGGAGTGAAAGAAACATCTGCTCGTCATCAGGGCTTAATGAAGGGAAAAAAAGCTTCTTAATTGACTATTAATTCATAGACATTTCATCAGCGTACATTACTCTAAAGGAAAAAAAGATTTCTTTTTCAAATAAATGCTGTTCTTTTGAATTTTCTAGAAGAATCCAGAAAAATAAAATGCATCATCATTTCCACAAGAAATGGCATAAATGTATTTACACAAGATTCACAATTGTATGCAGATTGACAGATATTATGACTTAGCTAAAATAATAATTTAATGTCAAAATTTATCATATTTTAGTAATCATTTGGCCTAACAAGGATAACTCATTTGTCTTTTTTTTTTTAAACTGATTTAAATTGTGCATAGTCAGGATGGCAAAATAAATATTTACAATAAGTTTTTTTTTTTTTTTTACGATCGTTTTATTAATAATTAAAATAATACTTTTTTGAGATTAATATTTTTAAAATGATATTTTAATAATATTTTAGCTTCAAAAATGTGTTTCTGTAGCATCTCACTTAAGCATTAATAATTAAAATAATAATTTTATAATATTAATATTTTTAAAATTATATTTTAATATTTTAGCTTTAAAAATGTTTCCGTAGCATCTCATTTAAGCATTAATAATTAAAATAATAATTTTATGATATTCATATTTTTAAAAGTATATTTTATTAATATTTTAGCTTTAAAAATGTTTACGTATGATCTCGCTTAAGCATTAATAATTAAAATAATAATTTTATAATATTCATATTTTTTAAAATTTTCTTTTAATAATATTTCAGCTTTATAAATGTGTTTCCGTAGCATCTCACTTAAGCATTCAGAATTAAACTAATAATTTTATGATATTTTTACAGTTATATTTTAATAATATTTTAGCTTCAAAATGTTTCTGTAGCATCTCACTTAAGCATTAATTAAAATCATTTTATATTCATATTTTTAAAATTATATTTTAATATTATTTTAGCTTTAAAAATATTTCCATAGCATCTCACTTAAGAATTAATCCTTAAAATAATTTTATGATATTAATATTTTTAAAATGATATTTTAATAATATTTTAGCTTTAAAATGTGTTTCGGTAGCATCTCACTTAAGCAAAAATGTATTTATTATGTAGATTTTATTATATTTTATTTTTTTGATTACATGACATTTTTAACAAAAAAATTACTTAATTAATTATTTTAGAATTACCGTTTATTTAATTAATTTTTAATGAATTAATTTTAATACAATTACATGCTTTTTACTAATGTTTTCTGCTTTTGTCCATTATTTTATTCATAATTAAAATAATGTAGTAATATTTTCTATTTAATGTTATTTTTTAATTTACATTTTATTAATAGTTTAGCTTTTAAAAATATGTTTTCAACATTGATAATAATCAGAAATGTTTGTTGAGCAGCAAATCAGCATATTAGAATGATTTCTAAAAGATCATGTGACACTGAAGAGTGGAGTAATGATGCTGAAAATTCAGCTTTGATCACAGAAATAAATTTCATTTTAATATATATTCACACAGAAAACAGCTATTTGAAATTGCAATAATATTTCACAATATTACTGATTTTACTGTATTTTTAATCAAATAAATGCAGCTTTGGTGACTTCAAAACCCAACCACAATTTGATTGTTTGTGAATTTTGCACAGAATTTATACTTATGCGTTTGTACTGACAGTGGACAGAAATATCGAGATTGTCGCGTCACACCTGGTTAAAACGCGGCGTGAAACACTCGGCCCAGTTTCCTTTCTACTGTCCTTTACTGTCGGCTGTGATGCATTATTCAAATATAATGGCTGAATAATCACTGAATGTCTATGTAGGTCAGCGCGGGGCTTTATGACGGCCATTATGCTGGAGATTCAGTCCGAGTGAAGTTCTAAGATGATTTCACGCTGAAGCAGAACAGACTGTGTGTTTGTAGCGAAATGAGCAGGCAGGTCAGTGTGTGAGTCATGAGCGCTTTCATCTGAGCTTCAAAACATCACACATGCTCTAAACTCACTGTCTTATCAATAAGAGCCCGTTTCCTGGAAAGACGCCTGCGAGAACGGACCGTTCTGTGAATTAGAGCTGCAAAAATAATCACTGTTTTCAAACAGGTTTCTCAGAAACGCCACAATAGTCCATCACGCGGCTCTCTTTCATATGAAAGGGACAGGAAACATCCTTTATACTGTATTCATGGTCTTCTGAACTCCTTTGATGCTTTGTGTGATGAAAAGACTGATATTAAGTTCATTAAAGACAGACTATGCACAGTTGAAATCAGATGTTCAGTTAATAATGTATTAATAATACATTTTAGTACAGCACAGAAATGGCCTAAATGTACTATGTTCACACAGGATTCACAATTGTATAGAGATTGACTGCTTTTTTTTTTATTATTATTATTTTAATTATTGCTAAAAGTATTTAATAATGTTAAAAATGATTGTATAATATTATATAAAAAATTAAAAACTATTTTTATTTTTGTAAAAAATATAAAATATATTTTGTAAAAATAATTTGACTTAAAGAGTCACATTAAATTCATTATTACCTGAAAATCTGATTTAAATTGTGCATGGTCAGGATGGCAAAATAAATATTATTTGAGTTTAATGTGGAAAAAATTTTTCTTTATTTTTTGCACTTTGCATTTTTTTCCATATTAAATTATTTTAATAATAATTCAAGTAATAATTTAATGATGTTAATATTATATAGCACGAATGGCTGTTATGTGAAAATCAACATTTTTTTTCTTTACGTCTAATTTCAATCTATTCTACTTCCAAATATATTTGAACTTTTTTTTGTTTTTGTTTTTTTGTTTTTTTGCTTTTTTTTACATTAGTGTTATTTTAGTAATAATTAAAATAATTTAATGTTTATGAATGTATTTTTTTTTAAATAATGATTTTGCTTAAAATGTATGGGATTATTTTTGTGCCAATAAGAATGAACGTAACTTTATAAAACTGAACGTAACTTTCCAATAAACGATCAAAAATATGCCACTGCAAAAGAAGAAAAACACAATGAAAATGAAAAAATGAACTCAGTCGCACGAATTTAACATGCTCTTCAAATATGCTTCATTCTTTGTTAATGATTTTCAAAGAATCATTTTCGCGAATCATGGATTCTGAATGCGTTGCCACAGCTTTCGCTTACGCTTCGCAAATTTTTGTTTGTTGTTTTGGCACAAACCTCTCGTGGGGGCGGGCTTAACAGCGATCTACTCTGATTGGCTAATGAGCTTTTGATGGACAGTTGCTCTCTGAACTGGAAGCACGGACGGTGACGTCAGTGGCGCAATACGTCGTGCTTTGTTTATAGAAACTATCAGAACTGTTGCACACTGTACATGAATAAAACTTTTATCGATGTTATTGATTAACGTTACTTTAGCAACACGAACCTACTTCAAGCTGCCCTGAGGGACAAGCTGAGGTGGAAGATGATGCTGCTCCGTGTCTTTCCTGGGAGCTCATCTTTAGAAACTAAGAGACGACCGTAGGTGAAATACTAATAACATTAATACTTAATATAAACAAAGCACGACGTATTGCACACCGCAACAACTTTCCAATATGTGCGCCACTGACGTCACCGTCCGTGCTTCCAGGTCAGAGAGCAACTGTCCATCAAAAGCTCATTAGCCAATCAGAGTAGATCGCTGTTAAGCCCGCCCCCACGAGAGGTTTGTGCCAAAACAGCAAACGAAAATTTGCGAAGCGTAAGCGAAAGTTGTGGCAACGCATTCAGAATCCATGATTCGCGAAAACGATTCTTTGAAAATCATTAACAAAGAATGAAGCATATTTGAAGAGCATGTTAAATTCGTGCGACTGAGTTCATTTTTTCATTTTCATTGTGTTTTTCTTCTTTTGCAGTGGCATATTTTTGATCGTTTCTTGGAAAGTTACGTTCAGTTTTATAAAGTTACGTTCATTCTTATTGGCACAAAAATTATCCCATAAAAATGCATTTATGTAACAGTTTAAGCATGAATGGCTATTATGTAAAAGGCAAATATATATTTTAGGAACATTTTTTGCTTTTTTTTACGTTTGTGATTTTAAGACTTTTTATTAAAATTAATTTATTAAAAATATATCTCTTTAAAAGAAAGTCAAACATGTATTTACAAACATTATTTTTTTTAACATCTAATTCAGTTTCATCTATTTTAAAAAATCTAATAGTTTAACTTTTTTCAATCAAAGTGTTATTTTAGTAAGTTAAATTCCTAATGAAATTTTTATTAATGCAGTTTTTAAAAAAAATAATGATTTAGCTTAAAATGCATTTTTGTAACATCTTAAGCATGAATGGATATTATGTAGAGGGCAAATATATTTTTATTAACATTTTGCTTTTTTATATTTGTTATTTAAATAATTTGTATTAAAATTAATTTATTAAAAATAATAATAATTTAGCTTAAAAATGCATTTCTGAAATTTCAAAAAAATCTAATATTTTAACTTTTTTTCAGTTAAGTGTTATTTTAGTAATAATTATTTGTACTTAAATTACATAATTAATAATTACATTTTTATTCATGCAATTTTTTAAAATAACAATTAAGCTTAAAAATGCATTTCTGTAACATCTTAAGTATGAATGGCTATTATGTAGAGGGCAAATATATTTTTATGAACTTTTTTTACTTTTGGTATTTTAATAATAATAATTATTATTTTTGAAATAATTAGCTTAAAAATGTATTTCTGTAATGTCTCATTCAAACTGTTATGTAGAAGTCAAATACATTTTTACAAACTCTAATAATTAAAATGTTAGGTAAAATCGAAGAATCATTTTGGAATTTGTTTCTGACTCAATGAGTCGAATCCAACTGAATCATGAGGAGCCTCAAGATAGTGAAACTTTTGAAAAGTCCCATTTCATTTTCTTATGAGTCATATTAATGAAGTCAATTGGATTTTAAGGACTTTTTATGTACTTTTGCACATGCCACATGTATCTGAGCACACTGTGTTAATTGCACACATCATCAGTGTTAACGACGGCTCTGACAGATCATTTATTGTGTGTTTGTAGGTGGCGGATCTGGAGGCTCACGGCGGTCAGGGACCCAGCGACATGCTGAAAGATGAGCTCACTCAGTCTCTGGAGGAGCTGGAGAACCTGCTGAAGGCAAAGGACGAGGTGAGACACACACACACACACACACACACACACACACCCCACACACGTCTCTGTCTGACGGAGGGGAGAGTCCAGCGACCTACAGGTGCACTTTACTGAAAGTCACTAGTCCAGTTACTGCAATCAGCAAGGCCTCGCTGTATTATATGTTTCTGCACATTATTGCATCTCTGTGCATTTCAGGAGATCCGTATTCTTCAGAGTAAGAAGTCCAACTTCCATGAGCTGGAACAGGAGAGAGAAGAAGCCATTCACAGACTACAGGTGAATGCTTTACATCCATAAAACATTTCAGTACAATAAAACGTAGACGCATTTTAAAGTATTTAACTATGCACTTTAATGCATCACAGAAATGTCATAAATGTATTTACACAGGATTAGCAGTACTATAAAAACTATAATGTAATTATTTAATTATTTTTATCATAGTTTTTTAAATTATATTTTTAACCACTAATAAATTATTATTATTATTATTTTTTTATATCATTATTATTCTTTTATATCATTAAAATAATTTAATAATATTGTAATAAGAATTTAGCTTAAAAAATCTTTTTTAAGGATTTTTTTTTTTTTGCATTTGTTACATTTACATTAAATTATTGTTTTCATTTTAATTATAAATTAAATAATTTAATATTTTTAAAATAAAAAACTATTCAATAATAATTAAATAATTATTTTTTTTTTCTAAAATTAAAAAAAAAAGTAAAATAAAAAATGTAAATAAAAATATATTTTAATAATTTTGAATAACATTATTATTATTATTATTATTATTATTATTATTATTATTATTATTACATTTACATTCAGTTATTATTTTATCATTTTTTTAAATTATATTTTTACCATTAACAAATGATGATGATGATGATAATGATGATGATTATTATTATTATTATTATTTTTATTTTATTTCATTAAAATAATTTAAGAATTTAGCATTTCACACATTTCTGGATTTTTTTTTTTGTTTGTTACATTTACATTAAATTATTGTTTTAATTTTAATCAGAAATTAAATAATTAAATTTTTTTTAAATAAAAAACAATATTTAAAACAAAAAAATGAAATTAAAAAATCATATTTTAATAATTAATTAAAATAATGTAATACATTTTGTTTGTACAAAAATGTAGTATTATTGTAATGTTGTTACATTTACATTAAATATTTTAACTTTAATTTATTACTTATTTATTACTTACTTTATTAAAATACAAATTTAGTACTAATGACTAATTTTTAAACTAATTATATTTCAATAGTAATTTATTTAAAATAATAATGTAATTAACAATTATTATATATTACGAATGATAATTTAACTTAAAACTGAATGTAATGTTCAACTTTAATGGCTTGAGCACTTTAAAAGATGAAATAAAAATAATAATAATAATAGTAACTGTATAGAGATTGACCACTATTGATGTTGTTTTTGTTGTTGTTTGCTTTTTTTCTTTCTTTTTTAAATTTGCTTTAGAATAAGATAACAAGACACGTTTTTTTTTGTTTGTTTTAGAACAAGATAACAAGACAAAGTAGGACATACAGAGAAATGGTACAGCATAAGAGAAAACAGTGCTGTAAATAGAAAGCAACTCTGACAATAAACAAACAAGCTAAGGCAAAACAAGGGCACAAACAATGAAATTAAATTTATTTTTGTTTAAAAAAATTGTGCTTTTTTTACATAAGATTTGAATATTTAAATTATTATTTTAATAATAATAATAATAATAGTAAAAGTTATTATATATTAATTATAATTGATCTTAAAAATGGTCACATTTTGTAACATTCAGCTTAAGAATGAAGCTGTTATGTAAAATTAAATACATTTTTACAAATGCTTTAATATATTAGATTTAAAAAAAAAATAAATTTTTATAAAGAGCGATCACTAGTGTTTTTACATTTACATTATATTAATATTTTAATAGTTCAAATAATTTTAAGCTCATTTTTAAAAATATATATTTTAGATAAATATATTTTTGGCATGCCCTTCTGTAACATATCTATAAAAATCTAATGCATTTTAATGAACATTTTGTAATTACTGTGAAAGCTCTGTGACGTGCTGTAAATGACCACGAACTGTGTTTTCCAGGAGCTGGAGATGCGTAACGTTGAGCTGGAGCGTCGCGTGCAGAACGCCGAACAGAACCTGTCGTCGGCGCTGGAGGATCGCGAGCGGGCCGAGAACGAGGTGCAGAGAGTCATTCAGATCCTCGACGTCAAGATCTTCGACCTCAACGACCTCCGGCAGAGTCTGGTCAAGCTGATCAGCAAATAGTGTGACGTGAGAGACGGATACCGTCGGTACCTGCTCAGTCTCCCTGCTTTCTTTTCTTTCATCTTCAATTTGCACTGAAAGCTCTTTCTGTTCCAGTCTAGCAATAACTTCAGCGACCAGGATGTTACGACGGTAGATGGTGAACCGCACTGTTACGGTACGGCACAAGTTAGGAGGGGACGTTTATTTTTGATACGCTCTTTGTCAGAAACACTAGTGCTGTGTGACGTCTTTACAGGATCATAATTAGTTTTTTTTTATTATTATTATTATTATTTTTTTCGTGCTAAGTCAACAATAGGGCTGGAAATAATCGATTCACAAACGCATCACAATCATTTCTCCAATGTCTCAAAAAAAATATATTGAAATTTTATTTGAAAGTATTGTTTAGTGCAGTGCAAGTTATTTACATTTTGCATCTACATTTATTTATTTTTTTATTATTTTACATATAAATATTATATAATTAAAATAATAATTTAATTGTAATCATTAAAAAATATATATTTTAATAATAATAATAATTTAACTTTAAAATTCACCCATTTCTGTAAAATTCTGGCTGTAGCAAAGTAAATTTAATTTTTTATGAACACTTTAAAAGATTAGGTTTAAAAACTCATTGTATAGAGAGAGAGACCTCTTTTCCTTTTTTTTTTTTTTTTTTTTTTAACATCTACATTTTAATGTTTTAAATTATTATTTTAGTTATAAATACATAATTAAAATAATAATTTAATACAATTGCAATCATTTAAAAAATATATATTTTAATAATAATAATTTAACTTTTAATTAGGTTTAAAAACCCATTATAAAAACTAGATAGAGAGTTTTAAATTATTATTTTAGTTATAAATACCCTTTTTATATATTTTAATAATAATAATTTAACTTTTAATTAGGTTTAAAAACCCATTATATAGAGAGAGACCCTTTTTTCCTTTTTTTTGTACATCTACATTTATTTATTTTTTTAATTATTATTTTAATTATAAATATTATATAATTAAAATAATAATTTAATACAATTTAATTAAAATGTAATCATTAAATTTTTTTTATATTTTAATAAAAATAATTTAACTTTAAAATTCCCCCATTTCTGTAAAATTCTGGCTGTAGTGAAGTAAATTTAATTTTTTATGAACACTTTAAAAGATTAGGTTTAAAAACACATTGAGACCTCTTTTTTCCATTTGTATTTATTTTTTTACATCTGCATTCAGTTATTATTTTAAATCATTATTTAATTATAAATATTATTGTATAGTTAAAATAATATTATTTAAATAATGTTTAAATAATATTATTTAAAAATTCAACTTCAGCAAGAAGGGCTGTTATGTCAAAGTCAATTTTTTTTAACACATTTTTTTTGTGTTTTTCATCTACATTTAATTATTTGAAATTATTATTTTATTTATAAATATTATATAGTTATAGTAGCAAAATGTCATAATATTCTAATAATTAAAAATATATATTATTTTAAATAATCATTTAAAAATTCACACATTTTTGTAACATTAAACTTAAACGTCAAATTAAAATCAAAATCACACATTTAAAATCAGTTTAGAATTTAATCATGGCTCTGTGAATCGAAATCTTATTGAATCATGAGTTTTAAATAATATTTATGTGTGATTTAGTTTATAACCAAAACAAATTTGTAGCAAAGATCTTTGGCTCAAACGCCAAACTTTTGGGAGACGCGAGTGAATATATGAGTGAAAATGATGTTTACCATTTTAGAGAGTCATGAATGAGCTTCTGTGCCGTGGAGTTTGTTTTTCTGAATGTCAGCTGGGCGTGAGTGGAAACCAAAGACCAGCTTGAATGTGGCGGCAAACGCCTCTCTGTGTTCATACTGTGGAATGCTTAGTTTAGACGACAGCACTGATATACAGCATTAAATAGTAGCTGCATTGGCAGAAATATACGAGTAGGTAGAAATAAACAATTCTGTTGTGATAGAATATTAAGATCCCTTGAACTCACAGGGAATTTATACTTAGGAATAGCTGTAGTTCTTCATTGAGGAATGGATTCATGAATGTGCTTGGATGCATCTAGTCTAGTTGCTTTGTGCAGCTCTAAGGCTTCAAACTTTAATTTGATTAAGGAAGAGTTCGACAAAAAAATGAAAATTTGTTAAATGTGCTCACCCTCAGGTCGTCCAACATGTAGACGAGTTTGTTTTTGTGGCAAGTGGCTTTCCATCACTTGCTCACCAATGGATCCTCTGCGGTGAATGGGTGCCGTCACATTTTTTATTTTTTTTTAGCTTTATTTATTTAATTTATTTATTTTATTTTTGCATTTTTGGTATCTACATTCAAATATTATTTTAAATTGTGGTTTTAATTTAAATATTATTTTATTAAAATATGAAAACATTATATTTTAATAATTTATTCACAAATTTGTGTACAGCTGAGAATGGATTGAATTACATTCAGTTACTGATGTGATTTATTACAGTTACAAATGTTCAAAAGTCCTGGAAAATGTAATATTTAAACAATGGTTTAAATTTGATTTATTTAAATATCAACTTTGCTAACTATTATGTTTGCTGAATTAATGCCCAATAAAATGCATGTTTAAAAATACTAAATGCATGATTTAGAACAATATTATTATTAAGTAATGATTGCATGTTTTAACATTTTTTTTTTTTTTTTATTTTATTTCTACATTCAATCATTATTTTAAATAAAATATTAAAACATTACTAATTACATTACTTGTTGTTATATTATTATTATTTTTTTTTTTTTTTTTTTTTTTTTTTTTTTTTTTTTTTTTTTTTTTTTTTTTGCATTTTTTTTGCATTTTTTTGCATTTTTGTATATCTACATTCAATTATTATTTTAAATTGTGGTTTTAATTTAAATATTATTTTGTTGAAATATTAAAACATTACTAAATTGTTAATGTTAAAATGTTTATATTTTAATAATTTAGTTTAAAAAATTCAGAAATTTCTGTACAACTGGGATTGTATTGAGTTACATTCTGTTACTGATGTGATTTTATTGCAATTACAAATGCTCAAAAAAAAAAAAAAAACAATCCTGGGAAATGTAATATTCAAACAAATAGTTTAAATTTGATTTATTTAAATATCACAACTTTGCTAAGTATTGTGTTTGCTCAATTAATGCCCAAGCAAATGCATGTTTAAAAATACAAAATGCATTATTTAGAACTTTTGTAAAATTCTAGTTGTATTATTATTATTTTATTTTTTATAATTTATTTATTTTTATTTTTTATGTTTACATTCAATTATTATTTTAAATTGTGGTTTTAATTTAAATATTATTTTGTTAAAATATTAAAACATTGCTAAATTGTTAATGTTAAAATGTTTATATTTTAATAATTTAGGTAAAAATGTACAAATTTCTGTACAACTGGGAGTGTATTGAGTTACATTCAGTTACTGATGTGATTTATTGCAAATACAAATTCTCAAAAAAAAAAAAAAAATCCTGGGAAATGTAATATTTAATATAAACAAATGGTTTGAATTTGATTTATTTAAATATCACAACTTTGCTAAGTATTATTTTTGCTGAATTAGTGCCCAAGCAAATGCATGTTTAAAAATACAAAATTCATTATTTAGAATTTTTTTACATTTTCTTCTTATTATTTATTTATCTTTTAATATTCTTTTTTTTTTTTTTTTTTTTTTTTTTTTTTTTTTTTTTTTTTAATGTTTATATTTTAATAATTTTGTTTAGAAAAATCACAAATTTCTGTACAGCTAGGAGTGTATTGAGTTACATTACTGATGTGATTTATTGCAATTACAAAAAAAAAAAAAAAAAAAAACCTGGAAAATGTAGTATTTAAACAAATTGTTTTAAATTTGATTTATTTAATGTCACAACTTTGCTAAGTATTGTTTGCTCAATTAATGCCTAATCAAATGCATTATTTGGAATATTATTATCATTTTTTATTATTATTAATTATTTATTTTTGAATATTCATACTTTTTTCTTTTTGGCATAGTTTTTTGCTGGAAAATGCAATGTTATGAATAACATGGTTTCTCAAGATGTTAACTGATGGACTGGAGTGCTGTGGATTACTTGTGGATTATTGTGATGTTTTTAATCAGCTGTTTGGACTCTCATTCTGGCGGCACCCATTCACATCCATTGGTGAGCAAGTGATGCAATGCTACATTTCTCCAAATCTGATGAAGAAACAAACTCATGTACATCTTGGCTGGCCTGATGGTGAGGACATTTTCAGCAAATGTTTATTTTTGGTTGAACTTTTTCTTTAAGTCATAGGCTGTAATGGTTGTACAGTTGTGTTTTGGTTGTTGCATTATACAGTATCTTTATTATAGCACAAGAAAGCCGCTCGTGTGGCTTCCGACTGCAGTATTTTAAGTGCCAACAGCCTGTTTTTATCTGTTCTCTCAAATCCGCAGGGTTCGGCACGAACAGCACAAGCCACGTTTGTATTTGTGTGCTTTATAAATATATAGGGTCAAATAAACAGGTGTTTACTTTTATATTTCTTCTTCTTCTTCATGCAGTACTTGAGTATGTGTACTGCTTTGTATAATCGACAATGAGAGCATGTGTGATATGATTTGGAGAAAATTTGAGCTTTAAGAGTGGCAAGAACTCTTTTCAAGGACTCAGTGTCTGTCATAAGGTGCCATCATCGTTTCTGCTTGTAAGTGCTCAGATTGTCTTACTCTGACGTGAGAGCCTTATTTTTCCACACGCATCTTAGGTTTCTCCTGCAGCTCTTGATCGCCTGATTATACGATGATGACAGTATTTCATTCTACACTATTAAGAGTAATACTGTGCCGACCGGCTAACGCAATCAGCTGGAAACTCCGGAGCAAAGTCTCACAATATATCATGTTCTCTGAAGTTAAAGGAATCCTGCTGAATAAATTTGTTTTACATTGAATTACCTGTGTGGTTTATTGCATTTACTGTACATGTGCTCAAAACATCCTGGCAAAGTAACATTTAAACCATTGGTTTAAATTAGACTGACTTAAGTATTATATTTGCTCAATAATCGCCCATGCAAATGCATGTTAAAAAATACAATATGCATGCTTTAAAATGTGAATTTTTAGTACTTTTAGTTTTCTGTGCATGCATAATTAAATGCTGGCAAAATATTTAAACAAAATGTTAATCCTGGAAAATGTAATATTTAAACAAATGGTTTGAATTTGATTTATTTAAATATCACAACTTTGCTAAGTATTATGTTGGCTGAATTAATGCCCAAGCAAATGCATGTTTAAAAATGCAAAATTCATTGTTTAGAACTTTTGTGAACCTGTATTTGTATTATTATTTTATTATTTTTTTTTAATAATCTTTTTTTTTTTTTATATCTACTTTCGATTGCATAAAGTTGCATAAGTTTAAGTATTATATTTGCTCAATTATTGCCCATGTAAATGCATGCTTAAAAATACAAAATGCATGCTTTAAAATATGAATTTTTAGTACTTTTAGTTTTCTGTGCATGCATAATTAAATGCTGGCAAAATATTTAAACAAAATGTTAATCCTGGAAAATGTAATATTTAAACAAATGGTTTGAATTTGATTTATTTAAATATCACAGCTTTGCTAAGTATTATGTTGGCTGAATTAATGCCCAAGCAAATGCATGTTTGAAAATGCAAAATTCATTATTTAGAACTTTTATAAACCTGTATTTGTATTATTATTTTTTTTATAATCTTTTTTTTTTATATCTACTTTCGATTGCGTAAAGTTGCATAAGTTTAAGTATTATATTTGCTCAATTATCGCCCATGCAAATACATGTGTAAAAATACAAAGGTTAAAAATACATTTAAGTATGTTTAACTTAAAATAAATTAAATTTGCTCAATGCCAAAGCAAATGTACTTTTAACTTAAATGCATTGTTTAAAACTTTAATCTTAAATACTTTTATTCTGAATTAATAAAGTCTTGAGTCATTTAAAAATGACTCAGTTTTGGAGATTCAATTTAAATGGTTACATTTTTACATTTTCATTGTTCTCACGTGGAAAATGTTTAATGGACATCAGTCAGATATTAGCAGCTATTATTATTAGATATTAAGTTTGTGAAATACATTTGTTTTACATTTAACTAGCACATGATTCAGTTCATTTCAGTCATTCACATTTCTTTTCTGCATTATCTTTGCTCAAAAAATACCTGAGAAAATATTTAAACAAAATGATATATTTTTAAATATGCTTAATTTTTTTTTTTTTTTTAAATTACAGTTGCTTGATTAATGTCAACGCAAACATAGTTAACATTTACTAAAATGCTTTATTTTCATGTACATTTATACTATTTACTTTTTTTTTTTTTTCTTTTTTTTTTAAATAGTTAATACTATCGAAAGTCATTTTTTACAATTTGCATTAAATTTTCTTAACAGACATTGAATTTTTATTAACATCAGTCTTGGGTCATAATGGCTCATACCTTAAAAATAAACGCAAAAACATCCACATTGTTTATTCTTTTTATTTACCATTGCTTAACGCCAAAGCAAACATCGTTTACATTTACTAAAATGCTTTGTTGAAAACCTTTTTTTCTTTAAATACTTAAATTCTTAAGTATTATTCTAAATTACATTTATACCATTTAACTTTTTTAATTAATATTATTGAAAAGCATTTTTTTACTGTTTGCATTGAAAAAAAAAAGCTTAACAGGCATCAGTTTTATTAGCTTTCTATTAACATCAGACTTGGGTCAAAACGGCTCATTCCTTAATAATAAACGCAAAAACATCCATGTTATGAATTATTTGTAATTACAGTTGCTTAACACCAAAGCAGCCATAATTTACATTTACTAAAATGCTTTGTTGAAAACGTTTTATTTTTTTGCAAACACTACATTTGCTAAAATGTTTTGTTGAAAACGTATTTTTTGCAAACATACTTTACATTTACTAAAATGCTTTGATAACTTTTTTGCAAAGTTTATATTTACTTAAATGCTTTGTTGAAAACTTTTTTTTTTTTGCAGTTTAGTTACAGTTTACATTACATTACTAAAATGTTTTACAAAAAATACAAAATTTTCAACAAAACATTTTAGTAAATGTAAACTATGTTTGCAAAAAAATACTAATTTTTCAAACACTACATTTACTAAAATGCTTTGTTGAAAACTTTAATACTTTAAGTATTATTTTAAATGTACATTTATACCATTTCGTTTTTTCAAAATTAATACTACTGAATAGCATTTTTTACTGTTTGCATTAAAAAAAAAGCTTAACAGGCATCAGTTTTATGTTTTATATTAACATCAGACTTGGGTCAAAATGGCTCATTCCTTAATAATAAATGCAAAAACATCCCTGTTATGAATTATTTGTAATTACAGTTGCTTAACACCAAAGCAAACATAATTTACATCTACTAAAATGCTTTGTCGAAAACGTTTTATTTTTTTTTGCAAACACTACATTTACTGAAATGTTTTGTTAAACTTTTTTTTTTTGCAAACATACTTAACATTTACTAAAATACTTCGAAATCTTTTTTGCAAACTGTTTACATCTATTAAAATGTTGTTGAAAATTGGATTTTTTGCAAACACTACATTTACTGAAATGGTTTGAAAACTTTTTTGCAAACAGTTTATATTTACTTAAATGCTTTGTTGAAAACTTTTTTGCAGAGTTTACATTTACTAAAATGTTTTGTTGAAAACCTTTTTTTCCCAAAGTTTACATTTGCTAAAATGTTGTTGAAAACTGTATTTTTTTTTGCAAACACTACAATTACTAAAATGTTTTGAAAACTTTTTCAAACATACTTTACATCTACTAAAATGTTTTGTTGAAAACATTTATGTTGCATTTTTTGCAAAAACTTCACATTTACTAAAATGCATTGAAAACTTTGAAAAAGTTCATATTTACTTAAATGCTTTGTTGAACATTTTTTGCAGTTTACATTTACTAAAATGTTTTCAACAAAACATAGTAAATGTATACTTTTCAAAAAAGCATTTTAGCAAATGTAGTGTTTGCAAAAAAAACACAAAATTTTCAACAAACACTACTTTTACTAAAATGTTTTGTTGCAAACTTTAATTCTAAGACTGTTGTGACTAAATATTGCACAAACTCTATGTTTACTGCCTTTGCAAAATAAGCATTTCAGAATGTTTTGTTTTTGTTTTAAAACAAACTCAGTTTCCAAAACTGAACCAGTGATTACATTGAATTCCACTGGATCCATTTGAAAATGTCCTGAAAACAAAATGGTATATGAAACTAAATATAATGAGCATCTCTAATGTTCATTTTCACACAAAGATAAAGGAAAAGAACGTGCAAGTGCAATATTTGGCAAATGAACAGACAAATTCCAGGCATCTGTTTTCAACATTTTATTTGAAGTAAAGAATCTCCTGCAGCTCCTGAAACACACAAATGCTCCAGTCTACTTCAGCTTCTTCTTGGGACGCAGGTTGTTGGTGTGGCCGCACTTCTTCTTGCGGCAGTTGACGGCACGTGGGTGCAGACGGGCGTAACACCTGAGACCACAACATCACTTCATTACATTATATTCCCAACACAATGATCATCATCAACACATGACCTACATGAGAGCATCACTAGACATTAAGAGTAAAGCGTGTGCTCTTACTTGCGGCAGATCATCTTCTCGCAGTTGTATTTCTGGGCCAGCTGTCTGAGAGACGGCTCGATGATGCCTCCTCTGAGACGCAGCACCAGGTGGAGGGTGGACTCTGAGGGGGGAGACATAAGATAAATACAGGAGCTGTCGAGCAACTGCTAATGCACGTTTTTGAAAGCGGTTTTCTTTTTAAAGCCAGTCCAGAAATTTACAAACCTTTCTGAATGTTGTAGTCTGAAAGCGTGCGACCGTCTTCCAACTGTTTGCCAGCGAAAATCAGACGCTGCTGGTCAGGTGGGATGCCTGAGGAGAAAATAAACATGTTATGGTCTGAAGATCAAAACTGAACAAATCAAAAGTTCAGCAAGCAAGCAGAACATAATTAACTCTCATGTAGGGTTCTGAAGTTTTATGAAGCTAATTAAGACTTCAAGACCTTTATTAGACTAAGTGAAAATTTATAGAGTCCTTAGATCAAGATACTACAGATGAAAAATGACTTGCATTTTGTTTTCTGAGAAACGTATGAAAATGAAGTGCAAAATGTAATGAATAAAAGCCAACAAGCTCAGAAAAAAAAAAAAACTTCACATCTTGATTTAAGTATGTTTAGATATTTTGTACTAGAAAATAAAAACAGAACAATACATCTTTTTGCATTACAAAAAATGAATTACATAATACATACACTACCAGTCAAACGTTTTTGAACAGTAAGATTTATAATGTTTTTTTTTTTTTTAAAAAAAGCCTGAATTTATTTGATTCAAAAACAGCAAAAAAACAGTAAAATTGTGAAATATTTTTACCATTTAAAATAACTGCCTTCTATTTGAATATATTTTAAATTTGAAATTTATTTCTGTGACCAAATCTGATTTTTCAGCATCATTACTCCAGTCTTCAGTGTCACACGATCCTTCAGAAATCATTCTAATATACTGATTTGCTGCTCAAGAAACATTTATTATTATCATCATCATTATCATCAATATTTAAAACAGCCAAACATTTTTTCAGGATTCTTTGATGAATAAAAAGATCCAAAGATCAGCGTTTATCTGAAATAAAAAACTTGTGTAACATTACACACTATACTATTAAAGAGTATAAGTATAATTTGGAAAGAAATTACAGAAATGTGTACTTTTATTTAGTAAGAATGCTTTAAATTAATCAAAAGTGATGATAAAGACATCTATGATGTTACAAAAAAATTCTATTTTAGATAAATGCTGTTCTTCTGAACATTTAAAGAAATCTGGAAAAAAATTCTACTCTGCTATTTTCAACATCATAATAATAATAATAATAAAAGTTTTTAAAAATTATTTCTGAAGGATCATGTGACGAAATTTCAGCTTTGATCACAGGAATAAATTACATTTTAAAATATATTCAAATAGAAAACAGTTATTTTAAATAGTAAAAATATCTCAGAATTGTACCATTTTTTCTGTACTTTAATAAATAGAGGCTTGGTGAGCAAAAACATTAAACACTGTACTGTTCAAAAACTTTTGACTGGTAGTGTACATACAAGTTTTTTTGCAATATATTTAAGCCTTCCTGCATCTTTAAGACATCTTTAAGGCCTTAATTACTGGAAGGGCAACTTTAAACTTCTTAAGTCCTACAGAAACCCAGTTTACACCGCCACCAAATTCAGTGCCATCAACTGAAGTTCATACATACCCTCCTTGTCCTGGATCTTGGCCTTCACATTCTCGATGGTGTCGCTGGGCTCGACCTCGAGGGTGATGGTCTTACCGGTTAAAGTTTTCACAAAGATCTGCATTTTGCCACTATATAGAGAAAAAAACAATATTACTGACAGTCACTGAGAACATCAAGCATCAGCATCTGTCAAATGCACTGATGATCACAGGAACAGAAGCAGCAAAAATACCACAGATCTGCATTATATCTGTTCTGTTAGAACAAGTACCATGGTAAAAATGAAAATAATAACGATTATAAATCAGTATTAGCCGTAAAACATTGATACATCCATGATTTTTGGACATGTACCATGGTACCTTTGGGATACCATGAAAATACCATATATCCAGTACTGAAATCTATCAAAAACAACAATTAGTGAAATAGTATTTGAGTATTTTAACTTTACTCCTCATAATAAATGAGTTTTATGTCATTCAAACACTGACGGAGACCCGTAATATTACAAAATCCTGCTAACAGAATATCGTATGCATTATCATGTAAAAATACGCATGTTTAATATCGCTTTATTGTATGTTTGGTGTGAAATCGGCGTGTTCTGGCAGGAGTTTCTCTCACACACACATGGCAGAAGCGCCATGACACTCCATCACGACACATTCAACTTCAAACCACACAAACGCCTCTAAATTCACCACACAACCAGCTTTAATCGCACCATTCGTGAGCATAAACATCTAATGTAGACATTCACACAAACATAAGGGTGAATAAAGAGAGAAAACATGTCAAAATTAGACAATCGTGCGGATCGTAACTCTCACCCTCGCAGTCGCTGCTGATCCGGGCGGAAAAAGAACGACGCGTTTCTCGTGCGTGAAGTTCGTGTGTTTTTGAGCGTTCAAGCGGCTTTACCGCCGCCTGCAGGAGCGGAGCGGAACCGCAGCACGCCGCTGGGACGGAAGAAGTTTTCAAACCAATAAAAAACATGTTCACCGTATTCATTAGCACGTGCTTTCCTTCAGCATTTTTGTGACAAGCTGTAATTTATTGTGTGTGTTTATATATTGTGTGAATTTGAGTGACGTTTGGTGTTTAAAACTCGTTATATACATGTTTTTGTGTTTATATTATGTAGCTCTGAGACTGTTATGAAATATGAATTAATAAGTAAAATTAAATGTAGAATTAAAATGATTTGTTAGTTAATTACTAATTAATATTTACAATGATGTTTCTAAATGTAATAATAGTATTAATAACAATATATATATATATATATATATATATATATAACAATTATATAAAATATATAAATAACAACTAACTATATATATGAGATTATTATAAAATATTATTTAATAAGTAAATGAAATGTAGAATTAAAACTGCGGTGTGATTTGTCACAATAATTGAAAATCTATATTATTTATATGTTATATTTATAAAAATTATATATATTTATATTATATATACACAGACAAGAAGCTGAGATTAAATCTTATATATACAATTAAATGTAGAATTAAAACTGCTCTGATTTAATTTATTTGTTAATTGTTGATTCAACAATTTAATATTTACACGAATATTTCTAAATTTATAATATTTAATAAGAATATTTAGTTATATATATATAAAAAAGAAAATATAGTTAAAAATGATTATATTATTAAAGATTATATATATATATATATATATATATATAAAATACTATATAATTAATTTTATATAATTTTTATTATATTTTTATTATATTTTATAAATTAATATTATATAATTAATTCATATATAATTATATAATTAAAATTAAATGTACAATTAAAATTATTTGTTACAATTATTCACAAATTAATATTTACATTAATGTTTCTAAATTATAATATGAGATTATTATTATTAAATATTATTCAATAAGTACATTAAATGTAGAATTAAAACTGCTCTGACTTATTTTATTTGTTAATTGTTGATTCAATAATTTAATATTTAAATGAATATTTCTAAATTTACAATATTTAATAACATTATTTAGTTATATATAACAAAGAAAATATAATTAAAAATGATTATATTATTAAATATATATATATATATATATATATATATATATATATATACTATATAACTAATTTTATATACTTTTTATTATATTTTTATTATAATTTATAAATTAATAGTATATAATTAATTCATATTATATAATTATATAATTAAAATTAAATGTACAATAAAAATTATTTGTTACAATTATTCACAAATTAATATTTACATTAATGTTTCTAAATTATAATATGAGATTATTATTATTAAATATTATTCAATAAGTACATTAAATGTAGAATTAAAACTGGTGTGATTTGTCACAGTAATTTAAAATCTGTCTATCTCTCTCTCTCTCAATATATATATATAAAGAAAATATAATTAATACATTATTATATATTATATAATATATAATAGTACATATAATACATATAGAATGTCATAAACATTCAGTTACAAATATTCACTAATATATACAATATATATTTTTAAATATTTTAAAATATATTTTAAATATTTTTTAAATATATGCATTTTTAAATGATAAAAAAGTATGTAATTTGCCACAATGTACAATTTAATATTTATATTAATCTTTGCAAATTTATCATATTTAATAATGATCATATTTATTAAATGTAGAATTGAAACTGATGTGTGCTTTGTCACAATAATTTACAATGTAATATTTATATTAATAATACATATATTATATATACTTCGTTTTAAAGGTTGACAAATTAAAAAGAAGAAAGACAAAGACAAGACATTTTACAATATATTCATATATTCTACCAGAATACATTAAAACATACTCAACAGTGCCATTCAAATGAAACCTACAGATATATTTACAAAACAAATCATTCATTTCAAACAGACCTCTGAGTATTTTTTTATCATACAAGTGCAGAATAAATACAGTGTATTTTCAGTTAAAAGTCATTTATAGTCTATTTATTACAGACTGAACATTACTGATATGGATTTTCATTGCTGATCTGTCATGAACTAAATGCACACGTCAGCCAGTCTTTTCATTTCCATTCAGTTCAATTCTACTCTTTTAGTAGCGATACGAGGTGCAACTAAATAAAGAGAATTTCATGAAGAAAATCATTGATCTACCACTCCCTCATAAATACTTCATCGTTGAGCTGGTTACTGGTGTAAATGAGAGTGATTTGTGTTGTTTGTGTCTCTGAAACAGTGCATGATAATATTTTATGGATGAATGAGGAAAGGCAACGCTGCTATCTTGCTTTCGGCAGTCTTCTGTTCGTGTCGGCTTTCTGGTTAGTCAAGTTATTTAAGACACAGCTGGAGCTGAGCATCGCCAGCCTGGAGTCCAGAACCACCTTCCTCTTCCTCCAGGACGACTGATCTTCCTCCTTCTCTTGTTCTTCCTCATTCTCTTCCACCTCTGGCTCACTTTCAACGTCGCTGCGCTCGTCCTTGTCCAGCTGTTGAAGGTCAAAGTGAGACTGGTTATAGATATTTTGGTTCATTTGAATTTATAGCAGCTAATAAACTGATCACAACGCACAGTGCTTTTAAAATCAGAATAGAGAAAAAAATGTTTGTTATGTATGCAACAGTGTTGTTGATAATTAAAACAAACTATTTTAAAAATTGTAGGTAATTGAAATATGTAAAATAATATATAAACTGAAAAACTTAAATGTAAAAATGAGAACTTTGGCAGCTAACTGAAATAAATATTTTGATGTTCTGAACTTAAACTAAAATTGAAATAAAAGCTAAAACTAAACAGAAAATAAATATACAAAAAAACGAATAAAAACAACAAAAGCAAAAATACTAAAATTTAAACTAAAATTAAAATAACCAAACAATATACAAATAAAAGTAAAACTAACTTAAATAAACCATTTAAGTTATAAAAATAATAATAAAAATAAATTCAGTAAATAAAACTACAATAAAAAGAACTTAAAGCTAAAGATATATATCAAATATATCAGATATATCTTATATATATATATATATATATATATATACACACACACACACACACATAATTAAAATTGACAATATAAAAAATAAAAGAATATATATATAAATATACATAATTTTATAATAATAAAAAAATATACATTTTATTTAGATTTTATTTATTTATTAAATAATTCAAGTTAAAATACTACACTTACTAAAACTAAGAACGAAATAAAATAAATTACAGTAAAAACAAATATACATAGAACAAAAAGTAAAATGACAAAAGCACAACAAAATTAAAATTAAAACTAACAATTTAAAAATGAATGTAAATAAATAATTTAAGATGAAGTACTAAAATTGCTGAAAAAAAATAAATAAATGAAAGCTAAATAGAAATACAAATATCTAAAAAAACTAAAAAACAAGAAAAAAATTCTAAAATTACAATTAAACTGGAAAATATTAAAACTACCGAACACTACTAAAACTGAAATTTAAATAAAACTGATTTTTTTTTAAATTATAATAATTATTAATTATTATAGTAAATTATAATAGCAATTATTATAATAATTATTAATTATTATAACAAATAACAATGATTATTATAATTATAATCATTAATTATTTTAATAAATTATTTAAGTTGAAATTCTAAATTTAAAAAACTTAAAAAACTGTTACATTTAAAACTAAAATGAGAAATGTTTCCTTGGCAACTAACTGAAATAAATAAAGTCGAAATACTAAACTCACTAAAACTAAAAATATTTAAAGAAATAAAGAAATAAAGCCAAATACCAATACATACATTATTTTATTTTATTTATTTAGTGTTTATATATATATATATATATATAAAACAAGGACAAAACACTAAAAACAATTGAACACTACTAAAACTATATTTTAAATTAAACTGAAAAAAACAATAATAATATAAAAGTACTAAAGTCTAAACTTAAATTGAAATGCAAACTGAAAATGTGAAAATAAAGGCTCATTCAAAAAAAACAATAAATATTATGACAGTACATAATACTAAAATACCACTGTTATGTAATTCAATTCAGACATTTTTTGGTGACTTAAGTCTCTAATTACTTTCCGGGACATTCAGATATGACGGATGGACGGACTGACTTACTTTCCCTAAGAAGAGAAACTTGTAGATCATTCTGAGGATGAGATAAGCCCAGTAAATGTGCAGCGCCTGCAGCACCAGCAGCAGCGCATTAAAGAAATAATATCCTACAAAGGGCTCAAACACTTCCATCGACAAAACCAGAGTGGTGTAGATGATCCTACAGGAGAGAAAACACACACACACACACACACACACTGTTTGAACGCTGAGAAATACAATGCACGGGAACTGAATCTAAGAGCAGCTTACTTCTATTACAGACACTGGATGAACAACTAGATAAAGTGACATTAATAGTGAAGTGTTTTAAAATGAGAACTGAAGACGACGTTATCTGATACTTCATGACTGAAAGAGTTTAAAGTTCTTACTTGCTGGGAAACACAACCAGACGTGTAACCAGGAATACAGCAGCAAAAATCACAAACAGTGAATCGCAGACTTTCTTCCAGCCGGCATAGTTGAACATCTTGGCAGACTGAGAAAAAATCAGAGAGATTTTAGTTGAGCTACTAAAAATTATTAGACATTTTAAGCACTGAAACTTAAAAACTTAAACTAAAATGAGAAATGTTTCATTGGGAACTAGCTGAAATAAGAAACATAAATTGAAGCAAAATAGCAATACATTATATCCTTTTTTATTTTATTTATGTAATGTTTATAAATATATATATATATATATATATATATATATATATATATATATATTATTTATTTTTTTAATTAAACTGAAAATATACAAATAAAAAATTGAAATATGATACTGAAAAAAATAAAACAAAAAGCTAAATACATATATATAACAAAATACACATAAACATAAATATAAAACTAACTAAAATAAATAATTTACTTTAAAATTCTAAATTTTAAGTACTGAAAACTAAAAACTTTTAGATTTAAAACTAAAAGGAGAAATGGTTCCTTGACAACAAAGTGAAATAAATAAAGTTGAAATACTAAAATCAGTAAAAAATGAAACAAAAAAAAAAAACTAAATACCAATACATTTATTTTTATTTGAGTAATTTTCTGTATAACAAGAACAAAAAAAAAAAAAAAACACTACTAAAACTGAAATTTAAATGAAACTGAAAATATACAAATAAAAAACTAAACTAAAATACTTTAAAAAATGAAAATAAATACCAATACATTTATTATTTTTATTTATTTTGCAACTTTATGTATAGCAAGAAGAAAAAAGAAACCTAAAATAAACAAAAAAAAAAAATGAATACTACTAAAACTAAAATTTAAATTAAACTAAAAATAAAAAAACTAAAATAAATTCCTAAAAAAAGCTATGAAAAAAGCTATGTATGTATATATATATACATACACACACACACACATTAATATAAAAATAACTGCAATAAATAATTTAAGTTCAAATTCAAAATTTTTAAGCACTGAAACTAAAATGAGAAATGATTCCTTGACAACTAAATGAATTAAATTAAGTTGAAATACTAAAATCAGTACAAATGAAAAAAAAAGAAATCAGTACATTTATTATTATTTTTTTGTTTATTAATTTATTAATTTTCTGTTTAACAAGAACAAAAAAGACTAAACAGTCAAGAAAACCTAAGCAAAACTAAACTACTAAAACTAAAATTTAAATTAAACTAAAAAATATACAAAAAAAATACACTGAAAAAAATAAAATAAAAAGCACTGAAACTTAAAAACTTTTACATTTAAAATTAAAATGAGAAATGTTTTCTTGGCAATTAACAGAAATAAATGTATTGAAATACTAAAATGAATAAAAACGTAAAATAATTAAAGCTAAACAAATTATAACAAATAAAATGAACAAAAGCACATAACAAAATTACACTGAAAACATACAAATGAAAGTAAAACTAACTTAAATAAATATTTTAAGTTGAACTTGTAAATTTTAAGTACTGAAACCACTTAAAAATCCAAATTACTCTACAGCATAAACGTCATACAGCCAAAACAAAGCATAAAGTTCACTGTAAACCCAGAAACAGGTGTGACTTAAACAGGAAATACGAGTGAAATCATGGACTGGTGATGTGTTTGGGGATTTTTCTGGAAGTGTTAGGCTCATTGTTTTTGAGCATGAATGCGTGACTCAGCGGTTAAGATCTTACCTCCAGCAGGAAGTCTGAGGAGTCGTGGACGAGCATCACCAGGGTGCCGATCCGAATGTAGTTGGAGCAGTACGAGAAACCCAGCAAGAAGATCGTGGCAAAGTGATGGACAATCTGTTCTTTGAAATCCTAATACAGAATTAAAACAAAAAGACAAAAGGATATCAGTAACTGATATTATGGTGGGCAGCACTGACAGGAAATGAAACCTGAAACAATCAAACAATAAATCTGTCCAAACAATAGACGATGTGCTGCTGACACACTCCAGGAAGAAAACTTCGCAAACCTTTAAGCATTTAAAGAAACAGTTAATCCAAAAATGAACATTCCATCACTTGCTCAATAATGGATGTGAATGGGCGCCGTCAGAATCCAGAGTCCAAACAGCTGATAAAAACATAATTTCCTTATTATATATTAACATCATAACCTTATTTTCATAACCGACATGTGAGCAGCTAGCAAAGTAAATAATTGAGCAGCTCTAAAAGGACGTTTGTTTCAAAAGAGAAAATCTGACCCGGTAACACACAAAGGGTTTTACGGAACACAAGGTCATCATGAAACATTCAGAGACCAAAAAACTCCACTGTGCGCTCTTACTTTTCTCTTGACGTCCACAGACACACAGAGCAGCAGAGACCAGTAGAAGCCCAGCTCAAGCATGTAGTACCAGTAATGAACGTCCTGAACCGGCTACAGAGACACAAACACAGGACCTGAATGAAAACAGGACTTACAGCAAAGGATAAGGACATTTCATCACTTCTAAGCAGGTGTAAAAGCATAACCATAAAAATAAACAAATAAATTAATTACATTTTGTTGCTTGAAATAAACTGAAATAAATGTAAAAAAAAAAAAAAAAAAAAATCAAATGAAATATAAAATAAATATATAAAAAAATCATTTCAATAAAATAAATATATATTAAAAAAAAACTCATTTCAGCTAGTTGCTGAGGGAACATTTCTAATTTTTAATTTAATTAACTTTATGCACTAAAAATGACTAAAACTAAAATAGAAAAATTACAAATCAATAAAAACCACATTTACAAAAAAAATTTTTTTTTTTTTTTTTTTTTTTACAAATTTTACAAATTTACAAAAAGAGATTTAAAAAACAAATAAATAAATACAAATGACCAAAACAAACAAGAAAACCACTACAATTTTAACACAAATTAAATTAAAATATTCAATACTAATCCAATTTAAACAACACTAATTTCAAGAATTTAAAGTGATGTGTTTTTAAAATTCTGAAAAGTATAAATTCAGCTTTTGACTGCTATTGTAAATATGATGTCAAAAATAATTTTCCTTGATATTACAGGTCGATTGTTCTAATAATACTAAAACATGACACATACAGGTTCATATCTATCACTGTCATAGTCAGATATATTTCCCATACAAAATGTATTTGAAACAGCCTCTTCTGCTCACCAGGGCTGCATTTATTTGATTAAAAATACAGTAAAATCAGTAAAAATTGTGAAATATTATTACAATTTTAAATAACTATTTTCTTTTTGAATATATGTTAAAATGTAATTTATTTCTGCAGTCAAATCTGAATTTTCAGCATCATTACTGAACTTTCAGTGTCACATGATACTTGAGAAATCATTCTAATATGTGGCTTTCCTGCATTTATTTGATTAAAAAACAGTAAAAAAAATCTAAAATATTATTACTATTTTAGCTATTCTATGTTTTCTATGCAAATATATCGTAAAATATAATTTATTTCTGTGATCAAATCTGAATTTTCAGCATCATTACTCCAGTCTTCAGTGTCACATGATCATTCATAAATCATTCTAATATGCTGCTTTCCTGCATTTGATTAAAATACAGTAAAATCAGTAAAATTGTGAAATATTATTACCATTTAAAATAACTATTTTCTATTTGAATATATTTTAAAATGTAATTTATTCCTGTGATCAAAGCTCAATTTTCAGCATCATTACTCCAGTCTTCAGTGTCACATGATCCTTCAGAAATCATTCTAATATGCTGATTTGCTGCTCAAGAAACATTTGGTTATTTTCAATGTTGAAAATAATTAAGCTGACAAATATCCCAAATATAAACATGTATATTAAATATTCTGCGTGCACGTGGGTCAGATGGCGTGTTTGTTGTGCCGTGTGTAATTCAGCCAGGTTATCTCACCTGTTGAGGAAATCCCCTCCAGCACTCTCTCTGATCCCAGAACCAGGGCGTCTATGAGGAAGACAAACACTGCGGTCACTTTCACACAACTGCTATTAAAATCAAACGCCAACAACAAGACTACTTCCTTTAACCGCCTGACAACAAAAGAGCCAGTCAGATAGTGAAAGCCACACCGAGTCCCGAGGGCCTGAGATGTGTTTCAGAAAAACATTAGAGCCGTGTGCGTTCACAACAACGAAGCTCAAGCGAATTATTCGAATGCTCCTTCTTGTTGATTTAACTAAACCAGAAGTTGAGGTCAAAAGTTTACATACACCTAGCAGAAAATGTTAATTGTTTTACCAAAAACAACATACACTTGATTCTTAATACTGTGTTGTTCCTGAATGATCCACAACTGTGTTTTTTTGTTTAGTGATAGTTGTTCATGAGTCCCTTGTTTGTCCTGAACAGTTAAACTGCTGCTGTTCTTCACAGCGTATTTGAACCCTTTCCAGCAATGACTGTATGATTTTGAGATCCATCTTTTCACACCGAGGACAACTGAGGGACTCATATGCAACTATTACAGGAGGTTCAAACACTCACTGATGCTCCAGAAGGAAACACAATGCATTAAGAGCCGGGGGGTGAAAACTTTTGGAATTTGAAGATCAGGTTAAATGTAACATATTTTAAGTGCTTTCTGTAGCACCTGAAGGACAGTACTAAATGAAAAAAATATGATATTTAGGCAACAATGTACACATCTTAATTCTGTTCAAAAGTTTTCAAACTTTTGGGACTTCCAAAGAATTTGTGGGACTTGAAGGGTTTTTCTGTAGAACAGCAACCAGTTTAACCGTTCAGGACGAACATGTTAATTATAATACGTATTAAATAAATGATTAATTATTAATAATATTTCATTATTGGATTTATTATTAATAATTTAATTTAAGCATTATTACATATTTATATATTAAATAATTATATTTTTAAAACATATGAATTAATAATTTTTATATGAAACATTAAATACCTGTATTAATTTCAGTGTAGTTTTGAGTTGCATATATTTGTTTTGTTTTGTTTTTATATATTTTGTATAGATTAAATGTAATAGTAAAAGTGATGCATTAAAAAAGGATAACAAAAAAGGTCAAATAAACTTTAGCCTACAGTTTTTTTTTTAATTTTCATTTTAAGTTCAAACGCTCACTGATGCTCCAGAAGAAAACACGATGCATTAAGAGCCGGGGGGTGAAAACTTTTGAAATCTGAAGATAAGGCTAAATTTAACTTATTTTGTCTTCTGGAAAACATGTAAGTATCTTCTTTAGCTTCTGAAGGACAGTACTAAATGGGGAAATATATATATATTTGGGCAAAATAAGAAAAACATACACATCTTCATTCTGTTCAAAAGTTTTCAGACAGACAGTTCAGGACAAACAAGGGACTCAAACAACTATAACTAAACAAAAAAACACACAGCTGTGGATCATTCAGGGAACAACACAGTATTAAGAATCAAGCATATGTAAACTTTTATAAATTCAACTATTATTTTTTCTTGTGGACTATATGTAAATGTATTTTATGTGAAATATCTTATTCAGGTCAGTACTAAATAAACACTAACATGCATTTTGTATGATCCCTCTTATTTCGATTAAAATAACAACAATTTTGCAGATTCTACAAGGTGTATGTAAACTTTTGACCTCAACTGCAATTAGGGGACACTAATTGGGAGACGACTCAAAAGACACTGACTCAAGACACACTCGGGTTCACGAGGGAATAAAGCTTCAAATGTTGACTTACGTTAATTAAAGACGCAAATCCCGCGGTGAAAGACACCAGGTAGAACACAAATCTCCAGCTGGGGAAACAAAAGAAACGGCGCTACTATTGTACAGACGACTGCAAAATTTGATAATGCTGAGTTCAAAAATATCAATACTTGTCAAAAGTGAAAATGTGATAAAACGCATTTTGTGTGAAAGTGTGACAGAAACAAAAACAGGCACTGTTTTTAAAATTGGCAGTCCAAAATTAGTAGGAAACAGTTACTGGGTTTGGTTCAGCAGATAAGATGCACACGATTGTGATTTTATCAAAAACAAATACCTGAGATGAACTTACCTGGCCTCGCAAAACTTCTTACTGTTGCTGGGTCTGTCTTGGTTCCTGCGGTTACGGAACCAGGTCTCAACTTGTCTTTGAGTCAGGTTGCACTGGTTAACCAGACTGTTGATCTCAGTCTAGATAGAACAATGTAGTCACATGAGATATTATTTGATAACGGACAGAAATTTCCTAGGTTTAAATACAATAGGTTTACAATACAATAGCACATTCTAACTCATGCCTGATGTTAAATTAATAAACAGCCACTTTACAAGTTTCTACTAGTTTCTTTACTATTCTTACCAAAATAATCCTTGTGACAAGACACATAAAAACACACATTTCAAAATTCAGAGATGATAGATATATGACTGAATAATTAAATGATTGAATAATTAATTATAATAATTATTAAATTAATTAATAAAAATATTAAAAAACAATTCATTGTTAATTAATTTATTATTATTATTATTAATTAAATTTAAGTATTATTATATATTTATATAATAAATAATTATATTTAAAAATATATATAAATGAATAATTTGTATATGAAACAAATATTTAATAATTGTATTAATTTAGGTGTTGTTTTGAGTTGTATAAAAGCCTTATGACTTATTTTTGTCTTAAGTGACTGCTTTGTTTTTATATATTTTGTATAGATTAAATGTAATCGTAAAAGTGATGCATCAAAAAAAGGATAAAACAAAAAAGGTTAAATAGGCTGTACCTTTTCTCAGTTATTTTTATTAATTCTCATTTTAATTTTGGGTAGTTTCAGTCATTTTGTTATGTACTTTTGTCATTGATATATATAATGTACATTTATATATGTGCATGTGTTTGTGTGTAGCTTTAATTTATTTTTATATCAGTTTTAATTTTAATTTTAATTAGTTTTAGTCATTTATGTGCTTTTGTCATTTGTTTTTATTTCCATTTTTATTTTGTTGTATTTATTCATTCTTTTATTTAGCCTTTTTCAGTTTTCATTTTAATTTCAATTAGTTTTACTAATTTTGTTATGTGATTTTGTCATTTTTATTATTTTATTTTTGATTATTTATTTCTTATACATTATTTATTTCTCTGCTTTGTTGTGTAAAATATTTATAGTTTTATACAGTACATTTATATATTATTGTTGTATTTATTAATTTTTGCTAAGTAATTTTGTGCTCTTGTCATTTTTATTATTTTTGTATATTTTATTTCAGTTTTCAATTTAATTTTATTTAGTTTTAGCAATTTATGTGCTTTTATCATTTGTTTTTATTTCACTTTAATTTTAGCAATTGTTTTACTTCAAGGTCAATATATATACTAAAAATGTATAAATATTATATTATTTACATAGTATAGTATTTTACATAGTAAAGTATGTACAGTATTATACAGTACATTTATATATTATTGTTGTATTTATACATTTTTTGATTTAGTTTTAATTTAATTTTTTAGTAATTTATGTGCTTTTGTCATTTGTTTGTATTTTCATTTTAATTAATTGCATTACTTAACATTTCTAATTTTCGTTAAGATTTTCATTTAATATTTATCTTTAAATCAGTTGCTGAAAATGATTTTTAATAGTTTTAGTTAAGAATAACAACAATGGGCCAAAAAATGTTTTTTTTTCATTGTCCATAAATTTAATACAATTTAATGAATAAAATAAAAAGGTCAAATAAGCTTCTACTTCAGACTACACCTTTTTCAGTCATGTAAAAATTACTTATAATTGTAATGGATTATCTAATTACTTTAAAAAACATCTTGATACACGAGAATACCAGTAAGATACGTTACTAACCGTAAAACCTATTTACAAGCAGCAAACTTATTCATATAAATTATGTAAATTATAACCAGAAATTCAACAACCAAGAAAAACAAGGACATTAAATAATGAAATTAACTCCAGAAATAGCTGCCGACAGGAACACAATGCGTCCACGTCCAAAAGAAATGCCAACACTATCAGGTTCCTTACAACACACTGTTTGTGCGGCTTCCTCTTACACTATGAAATATAAATGCACATTTCCTGACCTTAGTGCCTTATTAAATCATATTTTTTTACCAGTTTAATCTGATCACAATGTATAAAGCACATCTTTACGGAACGTGTGCCATTTGTAGTGTCAAACTATACTGCATTTTTTGCTTTCTGAATCATGTTTCATCAATCAGGACGTACTAACGACCCACAACTATTTCAGACTTGTTCTGGGTTACCTGTATGTCCGTTAAAAACACATTTGCTTTCTTTCCGTATGTGGTTAGACATCCACACACTCATTTGCAAAATACTATGGGTATTTTCCAGGAAGGCAGGATGCATAACAACAACTGTGGGAGAATGATCTCTCGGTGTACGTTTGCATTAAACCAGATTCGTGTGTGTGTGTGTGTGTGTGTGTGTGTGTGTGCAGGTGTTAGTTTAATTCAGTGACAAATTTGTGTATGTGTTCAAAGGGAAGGGTTTCTTAAATATTAAAAATGTTTCTTAAATTCTAATAATGTTTCTTAAATTATTAAGGATTCAAAACAATATTTTTGTTTCATTACTTAAATTATAAAAATCAAACACATCGGTAAAGAAATATGTTTCTATTGCAAAACAATATTAGTCCCCAGATATTTGTGGATTTTAAGGTAAAAATTATTTCTAAATAAAATAGTTTAATAAATTCTAAAAGATGGGGCCAAAATATTGTTATTTTAGTATTTTTAATTTTAATTCAATTAAAACGTGCTTTTGTCATTTTTATTATTTTTGTATATTTTACGGTAGCTTTAATTATTTTTATTTCAATTTTTGTTAGTTTTAGTAATTTGTTATGTGCTTTTGTCATTTTTTATTATTTCAGTTTTCGTTTTCATTTTAGTTCGTTTTACTAATTTTGTTGTGCTTTTGTCATTTTTTTTATTATTTCTGTATATGTTACTGTAAATTTAACTTATTTTTATTTCAGATTTAATTTTAATTTCAGTTATAGTAATTTTGTTATGTGCTTTTGTCATTTCTCTGTAGCTTTAATTTATTTTTTATTTCAGTTTTTATTTTAATTTCAGTTTTAGTCATTTTTGGTACTTGCTTTCGTCTTTTTTGTGTATTTTCCTGTAGCTTTAATTTATTTTTATTTCAGTTTTCATTCCATTTTATTTAGTTTCACTAACTTTGTTATACTTTTATTATTTTTGTATATTTTACTGTAGCTTTAATTTATTTTTATTTCACTTTTTACTTTAATTTTAGTTAGTTATAGCAATTTTTATTATTTATTTATTATTTACAATTTCTTATTTGTATATATTTTAGTTTAGCTTTAATTTATTTTAATTGCAGTTTTAGTTTTAGTAATTGCTTTTTATTTATTTTTACTACTTCATCATACTTTTAAAACTTATTTCAATTAATTGCCAAGGCAACATTTCTAATTTTCATCAAGTTTTTTAATCTAATATTTAGCTTTATTTCAATAACAATAACAACACTGGGCCAAAAATGTTTTTCATTGGCTAATATCAGCATAAATAAATAAATAAATAAATAAATAATATTAATTATTAATAAGAAATAAAAAATAACAATAATATTTGTATGTTAAATAAAATAATATATTTTAATACTTTTTAAATTAATCTTTATAATACTCAAGCCACTAAAACAATACAAAAAACAAGAAAATGAATACATAATACATGAAAAATAAATAAAAATGTCACTGGAAATGTGTTTTGAGTAATGTGTGTGTGTACTAACCTGCGTTGGCTGTCTGCTGTTTTTAGTATAAAATGCCTCCAAATTTGGGGCAGGAGTGACTTTCAAACAAACTCGATCTTTCACCCCTAAAACTCTGCTGAGAGGAAATGCCACACGTCTGCATGAGAGAGATACAGGAAATAAAGGATTCAGGACACACAATGCATTTCTTCAACATCTTTTTGTTACTAAATGTCCTCACAGAAAAAGAGCACGCATTGCTCAGAGGTTGCTCAAGAGGTACATTTAAATGCAATTACGATTGTTGTTTAATGTGCAATATTACCTGTACAAACACTATTATTGTTTATGAATCAGTTTGCATTGGTTGGCCTTTAATTAGATGTGGAAACATGATCCGGGATCAGTGGAGGGTGAAACGGGTCGCAGCATCAGCTGACATGACGGGCTCTTTGTGTTGCTATAGCGATCAGCTGCTGCAGCAACACACACACACACACACACACACACACGTGCTCTCTGCGTCTGCCTGCTGCAGTTTGTTGATACAGCGTCTCCCTCCCTTCCTATAACACACCGGCCTTCATCTGCCCCCTCGGGTCACACACACAATACACAGAAACACACACCTGCTAGTCGCGCCGTCACTCACAAAGACGCATAAAGTTACACCACAGCAGACGCCAAATGCTCAAAACTAAACAAAGAGGCCGATTGCATGGGGAGATACGGCAGATTCAAGCATGCATGCTAAACATTCAAGCACACATGCATGAGAGAGACTAGTGGAATCAGTTAAACTAACAAACAACTTCATTCGCAGTAGTGACTTCCCAAAATACCACATTCTTGCAATGTAAATGTCTAGACATGATTTTCCCAAGATGTCTACATTTTCTGAAGAAAATGCTAAGGAGTTCTGAAAGGTTTTAAGCATGTTGCACAAATTGTTCGGCTAACAAATTCTTTTAATTTATTATTTAGTGATGGTGTCAGATGGCAAACCAGGCAAACATCACAGATTCAGATTCAGGTTCCTCAAATAATTATGTGATCAGCTGACAAAAACTAAAGAAAACTTTTCTTTGATCTATTTTTTACTCCCATTCAAAGTAATAATAATAATAATAATAATATGTGAACTATTATTGTTGTTAGTATTATTATTCCAAATATTTTGGATAATTATTTAACACATAAAAATCAAACAAATTAGTAAATAAAATGGTAATAAATAGTAAAAAAATATATTATTATTCAAATAAATAAAATAAAAATTGTTATTATATTTTTATATTAAATCACACACATCAGTAAATAAATATATTAGTATTGTAATAATAATGTTGTGGTGTAAAATATAAAAAGAAAAAGTATTTAATAATAATAATAATAATAATAATAAATATATTACTATTATTATAAGAGTAATATTTTTTTGTATTATTATTTCAATTATAAAACAAATCAATAAAGAAACATTACTCTTACAATAATAATATTGCACTGTAAAATAAAAAATACTATTCAATAAAAATAATAATAATAACAATGATTATTATTATTAAATAAATTATTATTATTAAACTTACCATATTATAAAACTAAATTATAAAAATTAAACAATAAAATATATTTGTATTGGAATAATGATATTTTACTTTGAAATATTAACATTTGTATTTAATAATGATATTAATAATAATAATACATTTATAACTATTATTTTTTAAGTAATATTTTTAATGTATTATTATTTCAATTATAAAAATTTAACTCATTAAAGAAACATTATTCTTACAATAATATTACACAGAAAAATAAAAATTAGTATTCAGTGATAATAATAATAATTATTATTATTATTAAACTTAACTGTTGTTTAACTTAACACTTAACACTTGTTATTTAAATTATAAAATTATAACTATTATTATTAAAGTAATGTTTTATTGTATTATTATTTAATTTATAAACATTAAACAAATCAAAAAGGAAACATTACTTTTGCAATAATAATATTGTATTTTAAAATAAAAATTAATATTCAATAATAACAACAGTAATAGTTATAATACATTTATTATTACTATTAGTTTTATTATTGAACTTTTTTGCTGTTGGAATAAAAAAACATTAAACACATTAATACAAACTATATTTTGTATAGGAATAATAATATTATAATTTAAAATATAAAATGTATTTATTATTAATAATAATTATTAGTATTTTACTAAATTATTATCTATTATTGTTGTTATTATTATTACAATTATTATTAATAATATTATTATTATACTCATATTCATATTCAGGTTGGAAAATATGGAAATGCTTAAAAATGTGGGAACAAATCACATCCCTGCTCTAGGAATGTCCAAAAAATGCAGTGATACTGTGGTCCTTTTTGTAATTGAACTCATACTCTATTATTAAATCAGGTAAAACCTGGTTAAATTACACTGAAATCCCTCAGGACTTGATAAAGTCATCAGTCACCTCTCAAAAGCGTAACGAAGCATGATGAATCCCAGAGCTAGAGGCAGAGCCAGGAGCAGATCCCGCGGGAGAGGACGCCGAGAGCCCTCCATCTTCTCCATATCCGCCCAGCTGATTCCCGGAGGAAGCCAGTACTCCTGCTTCCACAGCCACTCACTGATCTGCTCCATCCTTCAGTCGGGGGAACTGAAGCAAAAAAACACATGAAGAGGCATTATAATTAATAGAAACTATTCAATTAATGGAAAAACAGTACTGTGCTGAATCCATGGTACAGTGATGCTTGTATCAGCAGTGTTGAATGACTATCATACTCATGTGCCACATAATGTTCCCACACTTTAGTCCTGACCAATGAATTTCCATGACCTTTCCAATCATTCAGGATTACTGGAGAAGGACTGATTTGTTCAGAGATCGGGCAGTTTTTGAAATAAAATAATTATTATACTATATATAGTGTATTAAAAAGTTATACACTACCAGACAAAAGTTTTTGAACAGTAAGATTTTAATAAAAATTCTAAAGAAGTCTCTTCTGCTCACCAAGCCTGCATTTATTTGATCCAAAGTACAGAAAAAACAGTAAAAATTGTAAATATTTTTAACTTTTTTAAATAAATGCTTTCTATTTAAATATATATTTAAATATATATTTAAATAAAATTTAAACCTGTGATCACTGTCACAAGAATTCGCAAATCTTTTTATTCTAAAGTTCTCCAAATACTGTTTGATCCCGTTCATAAATAAAAAAGCTGCACATTTTATGAATAAAACTACATTTATACTATGAGAAAAATATTAAATGTAACATTTATTAAGACCATTAAATTAAATAATTGTTTCCAAAATTAAATAATTGTTATTATATTTTATAATTTATGTTATTATACGTTATATTGTTATATAAAATATTATTCAAAACAATATTACCCGAAATTAAATCATTATACTAAAATATATATATATATATATATAAAAAAATAAAAATAAATAAAAAGTTTTAAAAATTATCTGAAAAATTTACATTTTAAATGAGATTAACAAATTTTTTTTTTACATATTTTTTTCCCAATTATTTTTTTTATTTTAGAAAAATATTTAGAAAAAGAACAAAATCATGAGAAAAAAAAAAAAAAAAATATATATATATATATATATATATATATATTCACAAATAAAATGACAGCCATAAATTACATTTTGCAAAATAATAATATTACTACTACTACTACTACTAATATATATATATATTTAATTAAAATGAAATTTTGACCCCACATTTGAAAACCTGTGGGTTTATTAGGTGAAAGACAAACACATGTTTCTGATGTACCATGAGAGAGGTCATCATGTCCATCAGATAAATTCTGGCACACGTAATGTCAGTTATCTTGTCTGTAGTAAATGTTGTTCACGACACACCTGCCTGAAACTCACCTGACCCACAGATGACTGCTGATATCTGCTTAAACAATGGGACTTTCTTGATTTGCGAGAAATAAACAACCTTCAGCAGGTTGACAGTCACGAGACACATTCATAACATCAGGCATTACAAATCAACAAATCCTGGATACCTGTTTATGTCCTCTGCCGGATGATGATGATGATGATGATGATGATGATGATGGTGTGTTGTAGGGTGTGTGGTGATGTATGATGTGCGCAGTTCTGATCAGCGGATTTTACGCAAATTAATTTCCGTGGAGATTTGCATCCAGAATCCTGTTCATAAAACAATCCAAACGCAGTGGAAAAAACACGATTTTAAAAAATATTAAAATAATCTTCAAACGACATTCTCTGTAGCTTGCCCTTGGTCGCGTTGGGTTCAATTATTTAAAAATAAATATCCATTAAAAATAAACCGGAGGAATCGAATCCTTTCGCTTCGGAATCCTACACCTGGATGAACGTGAAAAATAAATGCTGTCTTCTTAATGTCTCCCTAATAAAAGTGAGACCGTCCGCTCTTAACGAGAGACTGCTGTCTGTCTGTGGGTGTGTCGAGACGCCTATTGGTCCAGCAGATGATGCTCGGAAGTCTGAGTCGTTTAGATGATTCGGTTCTTTTGAACCCGTTTGACTGCTGATTCAATTATTCGTTTAATCCTACACAGAAATGCTGTTTGTTTAGTGTCTGATTGTAATTATAGATTTGTCGCTATGTCATAAAAAATGTTTTTAAATCTCATTGTGGTTGATGTGACCACGTATTGTTTTCATACGAGAGGAAACGCGATTCACATCTAAAACTAAAAATGTTTTTTGTGTCATACAGCTTGTTTATACTGTTACCTTAAACGCATCATTAATAATAAATGCACTGTTTAAATCTGATTCTGAATAAGATCTAAAGCTAATGAGTTCTGAGGTGCGCAGTTTGCGATTCACTTCAACCGATTCATTTAACCGGTTCGTTTGCAAATCGGACAAAGCTTTCCATCAACTGTATTAAATACAGTACAAAAAGACATAGTTATTATCATTTCTGTAAAAAAAAAAGGAGCAAACCTACCTGTTAATGTTGTATTTCCGCTCACATATAAACCGATTTGATGAGTTTACCATTAAAGTACAGCTCTGCAGACAAGAAAAGACGAGATTTTATAACAGTCGGCATAAACAAAACAAATATATCATCAAATATTTAAAAACTGTGGTGTTAGCATGTTTTTGGACATTATGTATTAGAGCAGACAGCATATAAACAAGACAAATAACCAAAAACTGTGGTATTAGCATGTTTTTGGACATGATAGCAAAGACAAATCTAACAAACGTAATCAGAAAGTGGTATTAGCATGTTTTTTTACGTATGATATGTTGAAACAGACAGCATATAAACAAGAAAAATAACCAAAAACTGTAGTATTAGCTTTTTTTGGACATGATAGCAAACAAGACAAATCTAACAAACATACAAACATCCAAAACTGTGGTATTAGCATGTTTTTTTTTTACGTATGATATGTTGAAACAGACAGCATATAAACAAGACAACCAAAAACTGTGGTGTTAGCATGTGTTTGGACAAAATGTTTTAGAGCAGAAAGCATATAAACAAGACAAATAACCAAAAACTGTGGTATTAGCATGTTTTGGACATAGAAACGATAACAAACAAGACAAATCTAACAAACATAATCAAAAACTGTTATTAGCATGTGTTTTGCATATGATAAGTTGAAATAGACAGCGTGAACAAGACAAATATAACAAAAACTGTGGTATTTGTGTATTTTTAGAAAAGATAGCATAAACAAGACAAATATAATAATCAAAAACTGTGATATTAGCATATTTTTGGGCATGATATATTAGCATAAACAAGACAAATCTAACAAAACACTGGTATTAGCATGTTTTGGACATGATATAAATATAAACAAGACAAATAAGCTATAACAAAAGCTGTGATATTAGCATGTTTTCAGATTTAAGTATAAAGACTGCATAAAGAAGTCAATAACAAACAATAAAAACTGATATTAGCTTGTTTTTGGGCATGATATATTAGCATAAACAAGATAAATCTAACAAATATAACAACTGTGTTATTAGCATGTTTTGGACATGAAAGCAAACAAGACAAATCTAACAAACACACAAACATCAAAAACTGTGGTATTAGCATGTTTTTGGACATAATGTCTTAGAGCAGAAAGCATATAAACAAGACAAATAACCAAAAACTGTGGTGTTAGCATGTTTTGGACATAGAAACGATAGCAAACAAGACAAATCTAACAAACATAATCAAAAACTGTGATATTAGCATGTGTTTTGCATATGATAAGCTGAAACAGACAGCGTGAACAAGACAAATATAACAAAAACTGTGGTATTTGTGTATTTTTAGAAAAGATAGCATAAACAAGACAAACATAATAATCAATGTGATATTAGCATGTTTTTGGGCATGATATATTAGCATAAATAAGACAAATCTAACAAAACACTGTGGTATTAGCATGTTTTCAGATTTAAGTAGAGCAACAGCATAAAGAAATCAATAACAAACAATAAAAACTGATATTAGCTTGTTTTTGGGCATGATATATTAGCATAAACAAGACAAATCTAACAAAACACTGTGTTATTAGTATGTTTTGGACATGATATAGACCGTATAAACAAGACATAAATGCTATAACAAAAGCATGTTTTCAGACTTGAGTAGAGCAGTAAACAGCATTAGGAAGTCATTCACTACAAACATAATAAAAACTGATATTTTCATGTTTTTGGACAACATACAATAGTAGCATCTTAGCCTACTTTGGAGTAGCTTGTAGATACCATGGTATAAATGTGGTAACTACACAGTACCATGGTATACAGGGCCCGATAGTGCAGAAAAAAAGGAAAGGGACAATTCTACGAGCCTACAAAATCTGATATCACTGTACTACAGTGTCTTTTGTAAGGGTCTGTCTCTTATCCAGATCCCATGCCCTAGTTCTTCTCCAACAGACGTCCCCTCTGGGTGAATTCACCCGTAATAAATTATTGCATCAATGTGTGGGGTTAAATTTCATTCCTTTACATGTTCTCGCTCTGTTGTGTAATGTAAGTTCTCTACGCTCACATTGTTGAGTGTCAAACATGTCACTGAAAGTATTACAGTATCAGATAATACAGGACGTTCTTATGATGCGAGTGTGATAAGACGCAGACAGTCCATCGATGCAATCATACTTTCACCTCTGATCACATGCCCCGCATGTTTCACATTGTAGATGACACTCATTTAACGCAGGGCAAGTGTCAGGGTGAGTTTTGTTGACATGGCTCAGAGATGCGGGGTGTTGTTTTCCTGGAGCATTCCATGCGTGACACGTGCACTGAACATTAACAAACAGGAAGTGGGTGAATTTTAAATCATGAGTGAATTTCCCCAATACTGTAATAACCCGGCTAAAGTTCTCACAACTTTCACTAACGTTTTTAAAATGTTTCTTAAAGTAATGTTTATGAATGTTCTTAGAACTTCATTAATATTTAATATACATTCTCATAATGTTGAGAAAACATTCTCAAAATTTCCTATAAATATTTGTATTTCATAAGCATAAGAAACATTCTAATTATGACAAGAAAACTCATTTTAATGTTCTTGGAATATTAAAAATAAGCATTCAAATTACGTTATATTTTGGGTGGAAATAGAATTAGTAGAATGTTGTATAAAAACATTTTAGGAACCTTTAAATAATGTTCTAATCACTTTAAACGAGGATGAAATTAGGATGAAAATAAAGTTAGTAGAATGATGTAAAAAAACATTTTAAACTGTATATTCCAATGTTTTAGAAACATTTCACAGTAATGCTTTTATAACCTAAATTTGTTACAGGAGAACATCTATGAAAATCAATGAAAAATTACAGCTTATTATTAAATTTAAAAAATGCTCTAAGTGTTTCTTCCTCATCTTTAATTTTTGAACAATCAAAGCTAGACAAAAACATCTGTCAAATGAATAAAAGTAAATACACTGTACAACTTAAAGTCAAATGACAATACCCACAAAATTCAAGCAGGTAATAGATGTTTATTTTAACATTAAGCAACAAATGACAGTGATGAATAAATAATACTCTGCTCTGAAAGAATGAGCATTTATGAATTTAAAAATTTAATTTTCAACACAGCTGCTCATAAATCATACTGCAACCCATTTAAAAATATGTGCTTAATTGTTTTGAATACACATTTGTAGTGTGCATCAAATCTTAAAAGTATATTTTAAAAAAACTATACTTGCACATAATATCATATTATTGAAATTAAGTGTTTCTTAACACTTAAGTACACTTTAAAAAAAATCCAATTTCAAAAAGCATTTAAAAGTACTTATTATAATTTAAATATATTAAACGCAAATTCATCACTACAAGAGTGCAATTACATAAATACATGAGATTTCAATATAAAATACATTAAAATATATTTTAGCTTACCATATAACATATGCCTGTCAGTACATTCGACAGTACAATTTAAATAAAAAAAGTATAAAATTACATATAAACAATTAATCTACAATATGTTTTCTTTTAGTTGTGTTTATGTTCATCAGCTAAATAATATTCTAACATGATGCTTCATGTAACTGCAGGATGAACTTGTGTGGCTGCTCTTCTGTCAGATTCCTGTGTTTTGTTCTGGTGAATTGAAGCTGAACTCTTTTGTGTGTCTGCAATCATTACTAATGAGACGGAGGCTGAACTGGAACATGATGTTTACTAAGTCTCTCTGAAATCCACTTCAAATCCAGTCTCACAACCGCTTTTTTAGGAGAGCTTTTATACACAAACTTCTTCATTAGAACCTTAAAATTTAATTATTATTATTTGATTATGATGATTCTTCTTATTTCTGTTGTTAACAGCACATGTCAGAATATGAAGCGTATGCATTGAAGCTTATAATAACATGTCAAGACATGAAGAGTCATTATTCTTATTGTTAGAAATAATTAATTTTAGCTAGATGGAAGATTAGAATGATTATTTTTTTATTATTATAATAATTATTATTAATACTACTACTATTTAAAAAATGTTAATGTAAATAAAAAACTAATTAAAATGTTACATTTAATATTTTCTATATGACATATGTGACCCTGGACCACAAAACCAGTCTTAGGTCGCTGGGGTATATTTGTAGCAATAGCCAAAAATACATTGTATGGGTCAAAATAATAGATTTTTCTTTTATGCCAAAAATCACTAGGAAATTAAGTAAAGATCATGTTCCATGAAAATATTTTTGCAAATTTCCTATGGTACATATATATCAAAACTTAATTTTTGATTAGTAATATGCATTGCAAAGAACTTAATTTGGAAAACTTTAAAGGATAATTTCTCAATATTTTGATTTTCTTGGATCATCAGATTCCATATACTGAAATAGCTGTATCTCGGCCAAATATTATCCTATCATAACAAACCATACATCAATGCTTATTTATTCAGCTTTCAGATGATGTATAAAGCTAAGTTTCGAAAAATTGACACTTATGACTGGTTTTGTGGTCCAGGGTCACATATAATAAATATATGTTTTTATAAGAAATGTTTCTTAAATAATTAGCGTAGTAAGTTGCACATTCCTTATAGTATCACCAAATGATGTTTGCATAATTTGTCCCAAACGGTTTAGTTCAAAAACATAATTTCTATAGTATTTTCAAGAATATGATACAAACAATATCATATTGTAGTGCATATTGTAATATTGCACACATTTAGTCAATGCACCTTTTGCACAGCACGTAGCTTTTTGCATTGCACATTTATTTAGCTGTCAATATCATTTTTACCAGTAGATGACGCTTGAAGGCAAGAATTGCATTACAAGCATTACTTGCATCAGTCAGTATTCTATGTGTATTTATATTTTGATGGATCTCACATCTACTGATGAAAGTTTTGCAAGCTCTACATAAAACTCCAAGTTGTATTTTGGCTATCTAATGGCCATGCAGTTTCTGGGAATGTTAAATGTCATATAAGAACAAACTTTGCTTGGTTGCTTTCCATTGTCAAGCACAAGGTCTCTTTCTGTGTAAGTGGGCGTTTCTTAGCTAGAAGTTGCAATGCACTTAACATAATGCTGACAATAAAACTGGCTACGTGACACCAATATTAAATACAGAACATGTACAAATACAACGTATATGTCCTAGAAAACGTCCTTGTTCAATATCTGTGGCTTTAGTTTCTTTGCACGATCGATAAAATATAAATGAATCGAATACTTCATATTTTAACATTTCATAATAAGCATTAAAAGAGGTTTCTGAAACTGACCTGCCTCTACAGCTGCTGCACGTCTTCCAGCCCAGAGCTGCTGTCGATACCTGTAGGATTTACAGCACAACATAATCAATTAAACAATCAATACATGATGTGTCTCTTAATCATAGGCCGAACATAAAGCACAGCGGCGCATTTACTGCCGCACAAGAGGAAAATAAACCGAGCCTGACCTTTCGCCCTTTCTGAAGAGCATAAAAGTCAGTGTGAATTTGTATTGATTAAGACACGATGCACAACAAGAATATAGCTACTATCCAGCTACGTTTTTGCAATGTTCTTCAACGTGGATGGGCGAGACTTCCGGTTCATTCGCGGCTGTAGGGAAATAGCGAGAAGAAAAAAAACTGTTTGCGCTACAAACCAGTGTGTTCATAATTAAGATATTACAAGAATTATTAAAATAATATGGTAAGACACCAATTTGCAATATCAAGCAGCAAAACTTGCTGTTTTGTAATGCTAAATATAGACGCAGATGAGACCGGAAGGACGTATAAAAATACAATATTAACGTTAATGGAAGAATGTTTGTTCATGGAACGTTCTGAAAATGTTCCGTGGTATCTGATATGGTGTTACTCTGAAAAATCTGCATTAGATATGCAGGCTGTTATTTTTGACAAATTAATAAACAGATTAATAGACTTGACATGCTGCATGTGGGTTGTCAGGAGATGTCCCTGATTAATCGTCAAAGAGAAAACCAGACAACATTTAATACAGCTGAGAAAAAAGGTAGTTTATTGAGCAAATATTTTGTTTGTAAAAACCAATTCATAGTAAGAAACATTTCCAGAGAAATCCCTGTTTGTACACAGTTTTGCCCTTTCAAGATGAAAAAACACAGCTGCTAATCCCAAACCGACCGTCAACACCACAAAATCAATACAGACTATAGAGTTTCTGATACAAAAATAAATCAAGGCACATTTGCTCCAGTTATCACTGACAAAACCTGCAAAGTGGACACACGCATAACACAACATAATGCAAAACATTTAATAGGAATATTAATAAGTACTATCTAGCCAGTTCACATGCACAATAAAGATAATTAGAAATGCAATCACTAAAAAATTTAAAAGTTTGTAAAAGTCTGTCTCAACACTAAATAATAGTAAAATCTTCTGTGAGAAACTAACACAGATGCATGATTCACATAATTGACTGAAGTAGAAATTTACACTGTAATACAGGCACCAATCTATTGCAACTTGAACTGAAATAACCAAGCAATCCTTGTTTTATAGCCTAAATTATTAATTAATAATTTAAGAAAAGTACTAAAAAAAAAAAAATTTTTTGTTGCATATATTAGGTCATAACAACTGACAAATATATATTTAATAATTTAGTTAAAACATTATTTTGGGCATTCCAATAATGAACATTTTGGGGCAATTAAAAAATTATATTAAAATAAAAGATAATAAATTAAATATTTTTATTAAATTTATTTAATATTTCTTAAATAAAGGTAAATACATATTAAATAAAATAACAGATATAGTAGTAGATATTAATATTAATATAATAATATATATTATATATCTATTTTAAAACCATTATAAAATTGTCATTATTTAAAATAAAATTAAATTAAACTGAAATAAAATAAAATATATATAAAAAAGCATTACTTATTTTAAGTTAGTTGACAAGACAACATTTTGTTTTACTTGAGGTACTAAAACAACTAAAACTGAAAAAAAAAATTGCATGTTGGCAAAAAAGACACTGAACCCTATTTTCAGTAGTCCATTAAGCAAAATTAAGCAAATAACAAAAATAAATCCTTTCCGCATACATTAGGTCATAAGCATAGATAGATACTTAATTATTTAATTAAAACATTATTTTGTGCATTCCAGTAATTAACATTTTGGGGCAGAAATGTTATGAAAATATTGAAAAATATAAAAAAAAATAAATAAATAAATCAAATATTTTTTATTAAATGTATTTAATATTTAAAATGTAATATTAAATAAAATAAAATAATAGTATATATCTCGACAGGTTTTGTGAGAGTCACTGTTGGACTTCTTTTAGCTTGATATAGATTAAATTAGATATTTAATTTAATTAAAATATTATTTTGCACATTCCAAGAGTGAATATTTTGGGGTAGAAATGTTATGCAAATAATGAAAAATTTTATATTAAAATGCTAAATTATATATATATAATAATAATTAGTGCTGTCAAATGATTAATCACAATTAATCAAATCCAAAATAAAAGTTTACATAATATATGTGTGTTCTGTGTATATTTATTTATACATATGCATGTATATATTTAAGAATAATAATAATATAAATAGAATAATATAAATTATGTAAAACTGTAAAAAATATACTTTATGTGTGTGTACTTATATATACATAATAAATATACACAGTACACACACATATATAATGTAAACAAAAACTTATTTTGGATGCGATTAATTGTGATTAATCATTTGACAGCACTAATAATAATATATGATATAATACAATATTTTATTATTATAATCAAATCATTTTAAAAATCAAAAAATATGTTCTAGACAGGTTTAGTGAGATTGTTGTACTTCTTTCAGCTCTCAGTCAGACAGGTGGTTTTGTAATTGTTTAGCTAGACCAGTGCGTAATCGAACTGTCCCCTCTCCAGACCGTCTTTATGATCAGACCACGATGAGGACGGCATGCTGCTGTAGGGGTCCAGAAGAATCCGGAAACATCGCACCAGCAGGAACACCAAAAAAAACAGCAGGAGTCCCACGAAACAAAGCGCCGTGATCTGCTCTGTGTCCGGACCCAGCAGGAGCCCCGCCGTGGCCCCGGGGCCCGTGATGGGAGCCAGAGTCTGCAGCTCATACTCCATCAGAGGGCTTTCACTCATCTTCTCAGTTCAAAGATGAAAGAAGTCTGGTTTCTGAGGACGAGAGATTCCCGCAGGATGAAAATCACATGAGAAAAATCTCAGTTGTTTCTCCTACATGACAATGAGACTAAATGAAGAGCAAACTGAGACATTTATATTACATTTACATTTACCACAAGTCGTTACGCAGATGCTTTTATCCAAAGCGACTTACAAATGAGGACAATGGAAGCAATCAAAATCAACAAGAGGAATTTTTTGTTAATTATGTAACAAATAAAAAGAAAACAAATAAATGGAATACAAAAAGATTAGAGAAGGTAGTGTCTTTTTATTGTGCATGTGAAAACAAGCAGAGACACCTCCTGCTTTGTCCTCACAGGGTTATTATACTTAATTGAAACTAAAACCATAAAAAAAACAACAATAAACATAATAAAACAAACCTTAAGCTTATTTTATTTAAGCTAGTTGCAAAAGCAACATTTCTAATTTAATTTAGTTTAACTTGATGTCCTCCAACTAAAATATTTAATTCATTCTAAAACTGTAAAAAAATATTCATTACTTAAAATTTAACTGAAATAAAATAAAAATAAAAAAGCTTAAATTATTTCTTTTAGTTTAATCTGGTGTACTGAAATATGAAAAAAATATTATATAAAAATAAAATTTAAAAAAATTAAACTTATTTTAATTCAGTTAGTTGCCAAGGGAACATTACTCATTTAATTTAACTTAACTTCATGTACTAAAATAACTAAATCTGAAATATTAAATTAATTTTGAAATCATTAAAAAAATTTCATTATTTAAAATAAAATAAAATTTAACTGAAAAACATTAAATTTTAGCTAATTGCCAAGACAACATTTTATTTAACTTGATATACTAAAATATCTAAAACTTAAAGAAAAAGTGAATAAAAACTATATAGACATTTAAAAATATTAATAATAAAAATGACAAAAATTATTAAGAAAATTATTAAATATCAACAATAAATAATGATAAAAAAAAATTTAAAAACACAATTATTGCACAAAGACATTGAACCCTATTTTCAGTAGTCACAACTGAGCAAATTACTAAAATAATAAAAATGAAAATACTGTGAAAATGTTATATTAAAATATTGCATCATTTTAATTAATTGTATTTAATATTTATTAAATAAACTGAATTAAAAATTTAATAAAATAAAATAATATATATGAAATATCTAGACAGGTTTTGTGAGATTCACTGTTGGACTTCTTGCAGCTCGATATAGGTTAGATTAGATATTTAATTTAATTAAAAAATATTTTGTACGTTCCAGTAGTGAATATTTTGGGGTGGAAATGTTATGAAAATATTTTAAAATATTATATTACAAAATATTACAGTGTATATAATAAACTTTAATTACAATTAAAAATGAAAAAAGCAAATATAAAAATATTTAAAATATATATAGATAAAAACTATAATGGTGTATGCAATCAAAAATCTCATATCTCAATATGAACCCAAACATTTCTCATTCAATGATCTAAGCACTGTACTCTTACTCTTTTATTTCTCTTTTCAGGATCTAACACAAAGCTAATACTTAAATAAAACAAATCAGAAGTCTCTTGCATTGAAAAAGCAATAACATTTCCTCTAGAATAACTCATCCAGGTAAACATGTCATCAGCAAGCAGTTACTTTACCTCACAAGTAGATGCGATGAGAAATCAGAGCGTTGCAACAGGATCTCCATGCACAGAACGGCCAAAGCTCAAATCTCAGCGGCAACAATCTGCAAACTACATCCAGTCCCGTCCACATCTTCAATGAGCTCAGACAGACCTTGCACTGCTGTTTATATGAACAGAAAACCTGCTGTGACACGCTCTTCTGTGGCTAATTGCACACGCAGCTTCATATTCAGGTGTCCGAGATAATTGCTGAAAGCTCGGACAGAGAAAAGCTGCTATTTCCAGCCAGAACGTGACAGGAAAAGCCGCTCTGTGAATAAAGAGAAAGACGTAAATCTGGGTCGATCAGGATCTCAAAACATTGTGGATCAATAACGGGCACATAAAAGAGAAATAAATCAGGTCACCTCTTCAGCACGGCATGAGAAGAGCAGATCCGTCAGGAATATTAAAACGCACAGGCTGTATAGCGGTGAACCGTTCTAGTTAAACTTTATTTTAAAGGCCCGGTCGACAGGTCAGCACTTTGATGGGATGGTTTCCCAGCGTTTCGCTCCATGTTCATCAGCAGTTAATACAGGCTCTGACTCCATCTGACGGGTTACGTGTGCTGACAGATGATTCCTGTCCCAAAGACAGCAGAGTTAATAATAACTAAAGGGTTAAGGGCGGGTCAAAGGGCATCTATATATATATAAATTTAGGAAAGAACAGGTCAGACAGACTAAACACTGCTTTGGTTATCAAACAGCCTCAATAGAGGAACATTAATAAATTGAGCTTGATATATAACATGATACTAAATAAGGACATTAAATCAGACCAAAAAATAGTGACTGAATCAACATTGCTATATTATCCTGACTAGGTTAAATTAAGTCATTCTTAAGGTTATTAAGAGAGAAATGGCTCCTTAAGGTGCTAACTATATATGAAGAGTTCAGATGCAAAACCAGCTAGATCCATCTGACGTCTTTCTTTAAAAAATGCATTTTTATCAGGCTCACATGTATAGGTTTCTATGGAAGTACCAGTACTTCTGGTTTGGCCTGAGGCTGGTATTTTGACGAGTTTGAAGTAAAAGTATTTGATGGATGTATAATATGTGTCGAGAGCATTCACCCAGTATCATTATCTCATTTTTGACCGAGATGGCTTTTAGCTGGTTTTGCATCTTAACTCTTCTATATATATATATATATGAAGAGTTCATTTGCAAAAACAGATTTTTAACAATTTTCAAACATCATATTTTTTCATTGTGCATTCCAGTTAATCTCAATCAAACTGCAGTTGGGTTATTTTGATTAAGTAAAAATAACTAAAAATACAGCTAACACAATAAAACACAAAAAAGCATTATAACATAATATAAAACCTGATTTTTGAAAAATGTAAAAACAGAATTATTTGTTTTTGCAAATAAACTCTTCATATATAAACAAAATTTTATGATAATTTTCCCTCTACAAATTACTTTTATCCTATTGTCATGAATGTAAAAAGCAGTTTCAGAAAAAAACAATAAAAAATCTGAAACATCTTTTTGTTTGCTGTGGTACAGTCTTTGGCATTCACTTTATAAACTTTCTAAACTGTTTCATGGAGTTTTTGTCCAGTAAAGGTTTTCAGAAAGACGTTTTATCATCTTTTAATATTCTAAGAATGTTAAAACCATTATTCCAATTTTCTTCTCAAGATTAGAATGTTATTTAAAGGTTCCTAAATGCTATTTAATATGTACTACTAACTTATTTTCACCCCAAATTATTATTTCAAATAAAATTATTAGAATTTTTTATTTTAATATTGTAAAAATGATTCTAATGTTATTTACAGGTTGCCAAAATGTTTCTTACAACACTGTACTAATGCTGTTTTTACCCAAAATGTAACATTACTTGAACATTTATCTTTAATTTTCTAATCATGCTATGTTCAGTTTTCTTGTTGTAATTATAGAAACTTATTTAAACATTTCTTAGAACGTTTATCAAGAACTAACAACATCATGAGAACATTGTGGAAAAAGTTATGTGTATATATATATATATATATATATATATTGCTGCTCAAAAGTTTGGGATCAGTAAGACTTGTAATGATTTTTAAAAAAGTCTCATGATCATCAAGGCTGCATTTATTTGATCAAAAATACAGAAAAAAACTGTAATATTGCAAAATGTTATTACAATATAAAATAATGGTTTTTATATTAATATACTTTAAAATAAAATTTATTCCTGTGATGCAAAGCTGAATTTTAATCAGCTGTTACTCCAGTCTTAAGTGTCACATGATCCTTCAGAAATCATTCTAATATACTGATTTATTATTAGAATGATCAATGTTGTAAACAGTTGTGCTGCCAATTTTTTTTTTTTTTTGGAACCTGTGATTCTATTTGTAATGATTCTTTGATGAATAACAAGTTAAAAGAACAGCATTTATTCAAAATATAAATCTTTTCTAACAACATAAATGCTGTCACTTTTTTTTTTATTAATTTATCACATCCTTGGTGAGTAAAAGTATTAATTTCTTTCAAAAAAAAAAAAAAAAAAAACATTTGAACAGTAGTGTATATTGTTAGAAAACCTTTCTATTTTAAATAAATGCTGTTCTTTTAAACCTTTTATTGATCAAAGAATCCTGTGTCACAGGTTCCAAATAAATATTAAGCAGCACTTAATATGTGACACTTAACACTAGAGTAACAGCAGATGAAAATTCAGCTTTGCATCACAGGAATAAATTATATTTTAAAATATAATATAATAAAAACCATTATTTTATATTGTAACAACATTTTGCAATATAACTGTTTTTTTCTGTATTTTCTATCAAATAAATGCAGTCTTAATGAGCATAAGAGACTTTAAAAAAAAAAAAAACATAAAACAAGTTTTACTAATTCTAAGCTTTTGAGTGCCAGTATATATATATATATATGAAATTTTGATCATTTTCCCTCTACAAATTACTTTTATCTTATCATCATGAAAAAAAAGAAAAAGTTATGCAGGTTGTTATAGTTGCAGAAGGAAATCCCGCCTGTACAGAAACAGACACAGATCAATAGCAGAGCAAATCGATCCACTCACAAACTATAGATAAATCATTGTTTGCAGTCTATGTACTTGACTAGAGCATCTCTAGATAAAAATATATGACGCAAGTTAACAATAAACACAATAAACAGAGCAAACAACGGATTTATAGTCACTACAGTCAATGCCTAATTATCATACTCTGTTGTCGACTTTCAAGTTTATTAGTAACATTCATAACACATCCTTAGAGAAATACAATATGAAGAATTTGGACCTGATAAGGTGTTTTATGTAAGTTGACGATATCTACAATATCTTTGTATATAGGCGTCAAAAAGTGTTATCAAGTATTCTTTTCTGTTTACAGTGAAATTGAGTTTATTATGTAAATGTAGGCTATAATATTCCTTATATAATGACAAATTACGCGAACAGCTTTAATGGTATTTTAAACTACTGAAAGCTTTGAAATGTAATTAAAAACTAAGTTTTAAAAATGAAAACATAACATACCTATGTTGACGGTCCGGAGCGTGTGTTGGTCTGGCAGCTCTCCAGCGCGAGCTCACTATCATCCCTCACGCACTCGCCTGCGATTGGCTGAATGAGCGCGCTGGCAAACACGCATGCACGTAACCGGGGCTAGTTGTCACACTTCTACTCTAGTGGAGTGGATAATATTTCCAAGGTTGTGTTAATGTTTGAAAGCAAACTTTTGTAAAGACACGTACAGAAACCTTCTGAACATCTACACTGTCGTTTCCCAGGGAGACGTACATGTTGTCACAACGGAAACCTTTTGTTTACTGAAATTGATTTGGAAGAAAATGCCTATAATACCACAAAACCAGCCATAAGGGTAATTTTTTTGGAAATTGAGATTTATACATTATCTGAAAGCTGAATAAAAAAGCTTTTTATTGATGTATATTGTTAGGATTAGGACAAAATTTGGTCGAGAAACAACTTTTTAAAAAATCTGGAATCTGAGGGTGCAAAAAAAAAATCAAAATATTGAGAAAATCGCCTTTAAAGTTGTTCAAATGAAGTTCTTTGCAATGCATATTACTATCAAAAAATAAGTTTTGATATACTTACGATAGCAAATTTACAAAATATCTTCATGGAACATGATGTTTACTTAATTTCCTAATGATTTTTGGCATAAAAAATGTATCATTTTGACCCAATACAATGTATTTTTGGCTATTGCTACAAATATACCCGGCTTTTGTGATCCAGGGTCACAAATCATCTTCAATAACATAGCCTGTGTATGTAAGTATCTGTTTTTTAATGTTATTAAATGTTATATTTGCTATAAAAGCAAATAAAACTCTCAGGCATAAGGGTCAAGTTTTTGAAATTGATAGGACAATATTTGGCTGAGATACAACTATGAAAATCTGGAATCTGAGGGTGTAAAAAATCAAAATATTGAGAAAATCGCCTTTAAAGTTGTTCAAATGAAGTTCTTTGCAATGCATATTACTATCAAAAAATAAGTTTTGATATATTTACGATAGCAAATTTACAAAATATCTTCATGGAACATGATCTTTACTTAATTTCGTAATGATTTTGGCATAAAAAATCAATAATTTTGACCCATACAATGTATTTTTGGCTATTGCTACAAATATACCCATGCTACTTAAGACTGGTTTTGTGATCCAGGGTCACAAATCATCTTCAATAACATAGCCTGTGTATGTAAATATCTGTTTTTTATGTTATTAAATGTTATATTTGCTATAAAAGCAAATAAAATTATTATTTAAAAATGGAAATTATATCATACAAAATATGTAACTCTTATTTTGGCTAATTGTACGCATAATATGTGTGACAACTTGCCCCGCTCTTTACTATATTGTCAGATATCATATTGTCTGAAAACGTCAGTCTTGTTTTAAAGATGTTTAGATATTTTTTACTGGAAATGAGACAAAATACAAAAAATAGGCTGTATGTAGGAAGGAATATAGATTTCATGCAGGATCTCCAGAAGCATTTTGTAAAATAAATATATGTGACACTGGAGCACAAAACCAGGTGTAAGGGTCAAGTGTTTAAAATTGATAGGACAATATTTGGCTGAGATACAACTATGAAAATCTGGAATCTGAGGGTGCAAAAAAATCTAAATATTGAGAAAATCGCCTTTAAAGTTGTCCAAATGAAGTTCTTAGCAATGCATATTACTATCAAAAAATATGTTTTGATATATTTACAGTAGGAAATTTACAAAATATGTTCATGAAAAATTATCTTTACTTAGTATCCTAATGATTTTGGCATAAAAAAAATCGATAATTTTGACCCATACAATGTATTTTTGGCTATCGCTACAAATATACCCGTGCTACTTAAGACTGGTTTTGTGATCCAGGGTCACAAATCATCTTCAATAACATAGCCTGTGTATGTAAATATCTGTTTTTAAAATGTTATTACATTTTATATTTGTCATAAAACCAATTAAAACTATTATTTAAAATAGAAAATGTGTCATACAAAATATGTAACTCTTATTTTTGGCTAATTGTAAATAATGGCATACATAAAAATACATACATAAAACATGTGACAACTTGCCCCAGTCTTTACTATATCGTCAGATATCATATTGTCTGAAAACATGTCAATCTTGTTTTAAAGATTTTTACTGAAAAACGAGACAAAATACAAAAAAACAGGCTGTATATAGGCAGGAATATAGATTTCATGCATTGAGGGTCTCCAGAATATTTTGTAAAAGAAATATATGTGACCCTGAACCACAAAACCAGGCATAAGGGTCAAGTTTTTTAAAATTGAGATGACTCGTTTTGTGGTCCAGGGTCACATACAGTATTACTAGCTGTAAACATAAAAAAGCAAGTATGGAAATGATTTAATTATATATAAACAATCTTTTGCATTAGATTGTAAACAAACTATAATCTAAAGTCTATAAATGGCTATAACGCTGATGTAGTACTGTAAGGTGTTTTCACTCATGATAATTGTGTGGATTTTGTTGTGTGGTGATGAATCTCCGCCTGTCTGATTTGATTCCTGAGCAATAATTCAGGTATTGTGCGTGTTTTCCTCCGGGAGCAGCGCTGTGAATGTGCTGCGGTCATATTGAAAACACAAAGGATCTGCTGTCATAAAGTATTTTTAGCTCGGAGTGAAACACCCAGGGCTCTGAGATGCAGCTGACCCGAGTCCCGTCTGCCCGTACAACTAATCAAATCTAACAGCAAAAATCTCCGCTTTGCTACACCTTAATCAGGTTAGAGGCCATACTGAATTTAACAAGAATGAAAACGAAGATGTGAGGAAAAGAGAGTCCCAGCTATAGCAGAAAACACTGAAACCAATTGTAAATTTTATGGGTGTGGCTTCAAGCTATTTTTAGCTGTACAACAACTCGTTTTTTCTGATATTGCAAATTGGTGTGCCTTACCATGTTATTTCAGTGTATTATCTTAATCATGAACACACTGTTTACTACAGGTTGTTATTATTCTTGTTACTTCCCTATAATGGCTAATTAACTGGAATCCTCGCCCATATGGGCCCTGGACTTCTTCAGAACTACGTTCAATAACATTATTCAGTAATAACAATACAGTGCTCTCATAAAGCAATAAATTCACTGTAAATCATAGCTTCACAAGGCTTATTGCTTTTATAAAACGGTAATTCCATGTACGTAGTAAGGTTTCACAAAATAAAACAGAGCAAATACAGTGTAATGATATAAATAAAAACAGTATTCTTCCACCAAACAATGTAGTTCCTCAGAAGCAGTTGTGGTTGCAACAAAGTGGTTGCCGAGCAACACACAAAAGTAAACAAAGGTGTATGTTTGTAGAGTAGTTTACAACAGTTTAGAACACGGCTCAACCAATCAGAATCAAGCACCGGAACTATCCGTTTTATAATAACATTTTAAAATGATACAATGTTCACATGACCAACATTCGTGAAATATAACAAATTTAAACGTAACATTCTCATGTTTTCAAGATTATAAAATAGAATGTTTCTCTAACATTCACATAACCAAGAAGAAATGTTCTTAAACATTAAACTGGACATTTTGAATGTTTAAAAAACATTTAGGTTTTTCATAACGTTTTCACAACGTTTTTTTAAAACACATTTTTGTTAGCTGTGGTACAGTCTTTGGCATTCACTTCATAAAGGTCCTAGATCACATACATTTCACAACTCACAACTTCTAAACTGTTTTATGGAGTTTTTGTTCCAGTAAAAGTTTTCAGAAAGATGTTTCGTCAGCTCTTAATATTCTAAGAATGTTAAAATGTCCAAAAAATGCCCAAGAAAAATATTTCTTATTATGCTTTTAATGTTATTTAAAGGTTCCTAAAACATTCTTTATTTTCACCCAAAATATAATATTATTTGAATGTTTATTTTCGGGCTGTCAAACGATTAATTGCGATTAATCACATACAAGTTTGCCAAATATATGTGTTTATACTGCGTATAATTATTATGTATATATAAATACAAACACATTCATGTATATATTCAATAAATATTTACAAGTATATTATATTTTTTATATAATTTATATTATATATAAATAAAAATATTTTGTACATAACATATTTCTCTTAAATATACAATAATTTGTGTGTATTTATATATATGCAATAATTACACACAGTACACACACATATATTAGTAAACTCAAACTTTTATTTTGTATGTGATTAATCACAGTTAATCGTTTGACAGTCCTAGTTTAATATTCAAAGAATGTAAAAATGTCCATTTATCATAATTCTAATGTCATTTAAAGATTAAAAGAACATTTCTTAAAATACTGTACTAATGCTATTTTTACCCAAAATATAACATTATTTGAATGTTTATTTTAGGGCTGTCAAATGATTAATTGTGATTAATCACATACAAAATAAAAGTTTGAGTTTGCCTAATATATGTGTTTATACTGTGTATAATTATTATGTATATATAAATACAAACACATTCATGTATATATTCAAGAAATATTTACAAATATATTATAATTTTTATATAATTTATAAAAATATTTTGTACATAACAAACTCAATCTTTTATTTTGTATGCGATTAATTGTGATTAGTCGTTTGACAGCCCTCTATTAATATTTGATGTCCAGTTTTTTGTCATGATTCTAATGTCATTTAAAGATTACAAAAACATTTCCTAAAACACTGCACTGCTATTTTACTTAAAATATAACATTATTTGAATTTTTTTTTTTTTATATTTTCCAAGAACATTATGTTCAGTTTTCTAGTCGTAATTATAATGTTATTTAAAGGTTACAAAAACATTTCTTAGAAAGTTCATCAAGAACAAACAACATCATAAAAATGCTATCAAATTTTAATAAAGTTCTGAGAATGTTCCATAAACATTAAGAACATTAAGAACAACTTTTAAAACATGTTAAAGCTAAAGTTGTGAGACTGTTCCCTGTTAAGCGAGGAGCTGCATTAGCCGTGTGGTATTTTTATTGCACTCACACACTAAACATGCTGACTGGGATCATCTAATGAGGAATCATGGTCAACATGTTCCAGAGTTTGTGAACATCCTGTCAGCAACAGCAGAATTCATAACTCCATCTTTGACACAACATGATGTGCTGTGAGACTTTCACTAAATTAAATTAAATACAGTACAGTCTCTACTTACATGCATCTGTGCTAAAAACGACAAATAACACATTGACATATAATAAGGCATATTATAAAACTAAAAGTTGTTATATAAAAAAGTTATGGTGTTGAATAGCAGCTCACCAGTGTATATAACTGCACAGCTACCGTAGAGAACAACTACATGAATCTTAGTTGACACGAATCTCACTTTATCAGTTTGGCATGGATAAAATAATGTTTTAATATAAGTTTGTGTTCTTAACAATATCTCACACCCTCTATATCACACATATGCTGTGACAGCACAATATAAATGCAGCTCATTATCACAGTATCAATATTTGCCACAGTCTCAGCAGTCAAACTCTATTCAATTAAACACCATTATAACACAGACAGTGAAATGAAGGCATAAATAATACATGATGTTCAGTGGGTGTCTGTCTGCAATGATCCGCACATGTTAATCACCTTAAGAAATGATTTAAAGATGCAACGCCAGGTTGTTGCAGGGATTTCCCACAAAATGCTTGTTTCAGCTTAATTTCCCAGCAGATGACTTTCAGGACTTCATACTCTCCATCTGATGATCACGATAGCCTCAAGTGAGAAAATAAAGAATAAATAAAACTACATTTTTTATTTTAGTTACATATTTAGTTTTAGTTTATTCCTTTTTCATTTTAAAAAATGTCTGTATATTTTTATTATATTTTATTTCAGTTTAATTTTAGTTATTTTAGTTTTTCACGTTTAATGCTGTCTTGCCAGCTGGCTGAAAATAAATATATAAATAATATAATAAAATAAAATAAATAATAGTCTTTAATATCTTGAATTAAATTGTATTCTTATATGCTTGTATGCTTTTATTTTTATTTTAGTTACAGGTTTAGTTTTATTTTATTAGCTTTTTTTATTTTAAAACATGTCTATAAACGTCATTATATTTTATTTCAGATTAAATTTTTGTTATTTTAGTGTTTCAGGTTTAATACTTTTAATATTTAAGCTTAAAGTTTATTCGTTTTTTTTATTTTAAGACATGTCTATATATTTTTATTACATTTTATTTCAGATTTTAGTTTTTCAAGTTTAATGCTGTCTTGCCAGCTAGCTGAAAAAAAATAAATAAATAAAATAAATAATATAATAAAATAAAATAAAATAAATAATAGTTTTTAATATCCTTATATGCCTTTTATTTTTATTTTAGTTACAGGTTTAGTTTTATTTTATTATTATTATTATTATTATTTTTAAACATGTCTATAAACATGTCATTGTATTTTATTTCAGATTAAATTAAAATTAAAAGATTAGTTATTTTATTTTTTTTAATTTTTGTTATATTAAAAGTTTAATGCTTATATATATATATATATATATATATATATATATATATATATATATATAATTTTTTTTTGCAAGTAATGATTTTTTTTTAAATAGTTTTAGTTAATAATAACATTAAGTGACCAAAAATGTAAAAGATTAAATTGTATTCTTAAATGTCTGTATGCTTTCATTTTTTTAAGTTACAGGTTTAGTTTTAGTTTATATTTGTACTATAATTTATTTCAGATTAAATTTTTGTTATTTTAGTTTTTCAAGTTTAATGCTGTCTTGCCAGATGATATATATATACTTTTTTTTAATATAATTTTATTTCAACTAATTATTTTTTTAAATAGTTTTAGTTAACAATAAAAACACAGGGACCAAAAATGTTAACTTTATTAGATTAGAAGCTTTTAGATCAAGATGTTTTTAATGACATGAATATTAAATGCTATAATATATTATTTAATGAATATATAATACTAAATTAAATGCATTTTCATTTTAAATTGAGCTAGTAAGCTTATATCTGCAAGGTGAGCATTTCTGCATGAGTTTGGAGGACGGCACTGCCTACATGTCAGCTGTCATTTTTATTGCATCTTTTCTCCCAACAGAATCACCAAAAATACACCATGCAGCAGGAGCAAAACCTGACCTGTCTTATGCTGGAATATACAAGGTTTTGCATCAGATTGTCTTTCACTTCAGTTTTTGACTACATACTGTAACTCCAAAACTGGGCTGCAGTGAAATTTAGGCTGTTATTCACACAGATTCACTTCATAAGGAATCCCTCTTATCATATAAAAGCAACAGGATATAATACAGAGATGTATGGTATGTTCATTCATTCTGTGCACTGGACTGTGAACGAACATTATAAACATCACAATACAGAATGAATGCACATGCAATGACCCTAAAAAAATTCTGCATTTCAACCTGTTTCAACCTGGTTTCAGTACATGTATTTTGCATAGAGTCCTTGTCTGTGACCTGCTGTGATCTGGGTCAAAGCCAGCGAGACCCAAAGCCCAGCGGTGCGAACCAGGAAAACATTTTCACACTCATGTTTCCCGTCTAAACACACGAGCAAACACACTGATCATGTGACATGTATGGAAGAAATGAAATATCTTGCACTGCAAACCTCTTAAACACTATTATAAACAAGGTGCATTCTGCCAAGAAACAAAACTGTATAAATATGACACTAGTTTTGATATATTTGAAAGAATTCTTCCCAGCTAACATGGAATGTTCTCACAAAGTTATATAAATATTAGAACAAAAGATTCTTAAAGTGATAGTTATGGAATGATCATATAACGTTATTAATATTTGATATATGTTCTCATATCGTTGAGAGAAAACATTCTCAGATCACAATGTCCGTATGATGTTATTTGCACTTCAACATTCTAAAAAATGCTTTTTTTGTAATCTTCAAATAGCGTTAGAATCACAACAAGAAAACTGGACATTTTGACTTTTTTTTTAAATATTTAAAATAAGAATTCAAATAATTCCTATTTTAGGTAAAAAAAAAAAAAAAAAAAAGAAAGGAAAAAAAAAGTTTTAATAATGTTCTAATCACGATAAGAAAACTGGACATTTTAATGTTTTTAAAATATTTTAAATTGGTGTTCAAATAATGTTATATTTTGGGTGAAAATAAGTTAGAAAATGAAAAAATGCTTTTGTAACCGTTAAATAATGTTCTAATCATGACAAGAAAACTGGACATTTTACAGTTTTTATAATATTTAAAATAAGATATTTAAATAATGTTATATTTTGGGTTAAAATAAATTAGAAAATGTTGTAAAAATGCTTTTGTAATCTTTAAAATAATGCTCTAATCATGACAAGAAAACTGGACATTTTAATGTTTTTAAAATATTTAAAATAAGCATTTAAATAATGTTATATTTTGGGTTAAAAATAATTTTAATGTTTTTAGAAAAAAATGTTGTAAAAATGCTTTTAAAAATGTAATCTTTAAATAATCTTCTAATCACGACAAGAAAACTGAACATTTTAATGTTTTTATAATTTTTTAAAATTGGTGCTCAAATAATGTTATATTTTGGGTGAAAATAAGTTAGAAAATGTTGTAAAAATGCTTTTGTAATCTTTAAATAATGTTCTAATCACGACAAGAAAACTGGATATTTTAACATTTTTATAATATTTAAAATTGGACAAGAAAACTGTTTTAAAAAATAAAAATAAGTTATATTTTGGGTTAAAAATAAAGTTAGAAAAATGTTGTAAAAATGCTTTTGTAATCTTTAAATAATCTTCTAATCACGACAAGAAAACTGAACATTTTAATGTTTTTAAAATATTTAAAATAAGCAATATTTTGGGTGATTTAAAAATAATGTTTATAATATTTAAAATTGGTGTTCAAATAAAGTTATATTTTGGGTGAAAATAAGTTAGAAAATGTTGTAAAAAATGCTTTTGTAACCTTTAAATAATGTTCTAATCACAACAAGAAAACTGGACATTTTAATGTTTTTAAAATATTTAAAATAAGCATTTAAATAATGTTATATTTTGGGTGAAAAATAAAGTTAGAAAAATGTTGTAAAAATGCTTTTGTAACCTTTAAATAATGTTCTAATCATGATAAGAAAACTGGACATTTTAACGCTTTTAAAATATTTAAAATAAGTGTTAAAATAATGTTATATTTTGGGTGAAAATAAGTTAGAAAATGTTGTAAAAATGTTTTTGTAATCTTTAAATAATCTTCTAATCACGACAAGAAAACTGGACATTTTAATGTTTTAGAAACATTGCAAAACAATGTTCCCACAATGTTTTTATAACCTAAAAAACTGCACAAGTTCTGATCACGTATGTGAAGGAGTGAAGAATATATTTTTTTCGATTTCACTTTTGTCAATGTCTTGGTTCACCTTCCCATAATTTTATATTTCCGTAAATAAATAAATAAATCGCCACAAAAACTAACCCTTCAGGTTTAGGTTTTAAATTCCACCAATGTAAAGAAAAAAAAATTTTTTTTACAATAATTTTTAAACTTTTAAAATTGTAAACTGAAACTGAATATTAAATAAAATTGTAAATGTTCTTATCTTCTTAGTTTAGAAAATACAAACATTAAAATTAAATTAAAAATTAAATAAATTAAACAATAATTAATAATTTCTTTAAAAAATTAAAAACAAAATTTCTGGCAGGTTTTAGATTAAACTACAGTTTGCGTATGTAATGTTACTGTTACTGCTTGACATCCATCAGTATTCATGGGTCTCGTGCTGACGGTCTGTTGTTCAGGTGTCCTCACCAGCTGTACTGAACACAGAGCAGTGAAGAAAGCCCTCAGGAGCTGCAGGTGCAAATGAATGAGAGAACATCAGATGACAGACACTCACAGCTTCATAAAAGCGTCTCTGAGGACGTCAGTCCCCTGACAATCAGCCGACAGACACGGATCTCTGAGAGCAGGTAGAACAGCACATCTGATACAAGCCCTTAATAAGCCCATTATGTGGGTAATTAAAATGACAACTCTGCCCCATTTTACACCGAAAAAAGATGTCAAAATCACTTCATGTTCCAGATTCATGTAAGTTGATACACAAGGGATACGAGACGTCTTACCTCGAGTATATTTGGAGTAATGTCATATTCAGATTGCCGCAGGATTCATTACCTTTGACAAAGTTGAGATCTGCTCTGAGCATCTCTGTTAGGAACTGGATCATGTCCATCAAACATGTCTTAATAAAGAAATTATTTCTTAACTGAAAAATTAAATTAGAAGCAAGTCTTAATATTAAAGTATATTAAGATATTTCCAGCTAACAGGGAAGGTATAAGAATATTCTGGAAAAGTTATGAACAAACATTCTTCCAGAAACATTACACTAATAGAATGTTCATTCAAAGTTGTTTATTTCAAATGTTACTATTTATTTCAGAATGTTTAGAGAACATTCAAAAGTAACATTCCCATAATGTTTGCAGAATCATTAAATGGAATGTTCCCTATGATTCGTGAAACCGCTACAAACATTCCGATTTGAATCAAAAATTCCGATTTGAATCAAAAATTCACACAAAGAACCTAAATCAAATGATTCACGAACCTACTTCGAAGCTTCGATCTAAATCAACTGATTTACGATTTGCGATTCGAAGTCCCAATCTGAATCAAATGATTCGCGATACACAAAGTTACGATCTAAATCAAATGATTCACGAACCTACTTCAAAGTTCCGATCTAAATCAAATGATTCATGATTCGCGATCCGAAGTCCCGATCTGAATCAAATGATTCGCAACCAAAGTCTTGATCTGAAAATGATTCGCGACAATCTGAATGAAAAGATTCGATTCAAAGTTCTGAACCCGCTTCTAAGTTCCGATCTAAATTAAATGATTCACGATTCGCGAACCAAAATCTTCATCTGAATCAAATGATTTGCCATACGCGAAGTTCCGATCTGAATCACAAGATTCACAAACCTACTTCAAAGTTCCGATCTAAATCAAATAATTCACGATTCGCGATCCGAAATCCTGACTTGAATCAAATGATTCGCGATAGGCGAAATCCAAATCTGAATTAAAAGATTCACGAACTCGCTTCTAAGTTCCGATCTAAATTAAATGATTCGCGATCCAAAGTCCTGATCTGAGTCAAATGATTTGCGATATGCGAAGTTCCGATCTAAATCAAATGATTCACGATTCGCGATCCGAAGTCCCAATCTGAATCAAATGATTCGGGACACGCGAAGTTCCGATCTAAATCAAATGATTCACGATACGCGAAGTTTCGATCTGAATCAAACGATTCACAAACTCACTTCGAAGTTCTAAATCAAATGATTCACGATACGTGAAGTTCCGATCTGATTTTATGTTCATACTGTTTAGTAAAACCTGTTTAATAAAAAAAGCGATGCTCCGATCTGATTAAAATGATTTGTGATACGCGATCCAATTGCAGTGATTCAAAACAGTGAATCATTTTGTGACGCAATGGTTTAACTGATTCGGAGTTATGAAAAGCGCCATTTCACCCATGTGCTTTTTAAAATCAAAGCGATGTCGAAATTCAAAATGAATGGCTCTTTTAATTTGATGGTTCTTGCTAGTGAATCGCTTGAACTGAAAGATCTAAGTTTGAATCAATCGGAGCAGTTCCAGCGTAAATGACTCACTCAATTGAATCGGTTTGTCTGTTCCTCAGCTTTTCGCGTCTTCAGCCATGTTTACACGACACTGTACTAAGTTTAACTCCATAGTTTTATGACATTAACTGTAATAAGCCAAAAAAAAATGATGTTTACAAAAAATATCAATTGCATTCCAACAATAACATCCAACACAAATCTATGAACATATTGAGTTCATATTGAAATCACTATATTTGAAATAGTTTGATCACTGTAGTTTAGGTGGTGACAGCTCAGTAGGAAATCAGTTGAAAGCATCCACTCACTTTATACATTAAAGTAAATGTTCATTTTATACTGGTATACATGGTACATTAACAAAACATATTTTTATTATTTTTGGTTTGAGGATTTACAGGGGTCATATGACGATTCTAATCAAACTAAACAGCAAAAAACAACTTATTCAGAAAATCGTCTTGATTGTGACGTTCCAGAGAAAAGCAAAGGCCACATAAGTGTAAAATATGGCATTTCAACACTTTCTGAGCACACTTGAGTACATGACAAGCACACTACACCCTCTAGTGTCTGTCAGGAGATATGAAATAATAGTCAGATTTTTTAATGGAAGATTTCACTTTTAAAAAGTTTGCTTATATGCAGTTGTATTATATTTGATCCATCAGGCATTTATGGCTCATATAGTTTGATACAGTGAGAATATTAAGGGAAAAAGCTCAGTTTTATTTAGACACTCAAACTGAGCAAAAATACACAATTTGGTGGAGATGCTGATATTTATATGGTCAAAAAGTGCTGTCAGAAATGTCACTGCTGCTGTCAAGGAGAAACAATCAAATCTTGCGGTTTTACAGTTTTTTGTAAAAGGCACACATTTCGGTTATTTCTTTTGTTCGCTCAGAGAGAAACTCTTTTGTGGTTGTTTTGCATGAAGTCATGTGACGAGATCTAAATCCAGCCTTGATTTGCATGTTACCATGGGAAGTGATGTGACTCACCCACCTCGACGACAGTCTTTCACAACCATCCCAGAATCTTCTGCAAAACCTCAGATGTCTTCACACTCAACGCTCTTATAAAGACAGAAATAAACATGTTAAAATCAAGGACAAAGGAAAACAATACAGCAGCACATTCTGATGATGGTTACTAAAGTTCCGGTGGCTCAAATGATGCTTGGAATGACAAGTCATGGGTTTGATTCTCCAGGAATGTACAAGATGCATCACTTTGGATATGCCAAAAACAGAAATGTAAGCATTTTGCTAAGCTGTGTAAAAATATGAATGTTTCCAGCTAAAATTCTGCTCCTTTACTTTGGATTAAATCATGCATTTCCGCTTTCTCACTCTAGGAAAATGTTGAAAACCAAATTCCTAAAAACCAAAATCACTAACCATATTAGATATATTTGTCCTCTTCACACTGCTGGGAAGCTTATTCAGCAGTTACACCTCATTTCCTGTCTGTACAGGAAACAGTGGGGTCATGGAAGGTCGGTTCACAGATTTCCTCCAGGCCTCTGATTCCTCCAACGTTTGGCTTCCTCTCTGAGCTTCCTGATGTGACTCATTATCTTTTAGTTGATAGATTTTCCCAGATGCCTTTTGGAGAATCTTCACATGGCAAACAGCAGCGCTAAACAGAGAGGAAGGGTTTCATGACCCTAGACAAAAATGCCTTTCTCTTGCATGCACAAAACAAAACAAAAAATAAAATAAAATAAAAATAGAATTAAACAAAAAAATAAATAAATAAATAAATAAATAAAACAAAATAAAAAATAAATAAATGAACAAAAGTAATTTAAATAAATAATTTAAATATAGTATAAAAATATAATAATAAAATAAAAATATAAAAAGAAATCTAATACAAATTAATTAAAAATAAATTATAAAAAATAACTAAATTAAAAATAAATAAATGCCAAACAAAAGAGAAATAATTTTAATAAATCATTTAAAATAAAAATATAAAAAGAAATCGAATAATAAAAATTATAAAAAAAAACCCCAAACAAATAAAAAATAAACAATTTTAAAAATTTAAAATAAAAATTAATTAAAAATAAATTATAAAAAAATAATTTAAAATAAATAATCAAAAACCAAACAAATAAAAAATAAATAATTAAAAATATAAATATAAAAAGAAATCGAACAGAAATTAATTAAAAAGAAAATATAAAAAAGAAATTAAAATGAAAGAATTAAAAAATAAATAAAAAACGAATAATATAAATAAATAATTTAAATACATAAATAAAAATAAAAATATAAAAAAATTGAATAAAAATCAATTATAAAAAATAAATTAAATATAAATACCAAATAAACAAAAAAACATTTAAATGAATAAATTAAAAATAAAAATATAAAAAGAAATCAAATAAAAATACATGAAATAAATTCGAAATAAATAAATAAATATCCATTATAAAATCACATTGTTGTTAAAAAACAATTAAACATTTGTAATCTGTGTAAAAACTGAACAGAACTGTGATATCACACTTCATTTCAGTTACTGAAGTTTTCAAACATGCGATGATATTTTTATAATGAGTTTTCTGAAAATAAGGTGCAATTAGGGTAAAATAATAAAATATATACATAAAAACGTCAAACTTATGAAACACTTTAGTTAGATGTTTGTCTAACGTTTTTTAAATGTTACTATTTTATTTGTTCAGAACGTTAACGTCAGCTGAATTATAACTTGAAATGTTCCCTTAATGTTCATATAACGAAAAAAAGGGTTAACACGTTTTAAAAACTAGACGTTTGGAACTTTAAGAAAACAATGTTTTCATAACATAATGGGAACGTTATCAAAACTTTTAGAACACACATTTAACTGGGATGTGAGCATTAAAACTACAAAAGCAAGATTAAATCTGTATGTCTGAATGAAAATCAAGATGCCAGTGCCTGTAGTTGAAAAAACAGTCGATATCTTGTGATGAAGAGAATATAAACACACACACCGGAGCTGCAGTCATATGGCATCGGTGTTTCCAGCGCCCCCTGGCGGCCGCTGCGCTCCTGAGCTGCGGGACTCCTCCCCTAATGCAGACCGAGCAGATCGCTCTTCCTGCGGTGTGACAGCAGCAGCAGCGGCACTGGCGCATTGTGTGTCTTTAATATTCATTTGATTCTTTTCTTCTCACGTTGAGTTATTAATACAACCTCATCTGATTTCCCTCCCTCTGAACGGACTGCGGGACGGAGCGGGCTTCTCTAAAATGGCCAACAGAGATGATGAATACGATTTCTTGTTCAAAGGTAACGTTAAATTCTGCATTCCCTCATACAGAGCAGAGGAGTAATCATTCATAATCCATCCATTGTTCCTGACCTATAGATCCGACAAGCAATTTTACAGCCTGTTGTGTCAGGAAACGTCTTTTGCGGCGGCACCCGTCTGAAATCATGCCATAAATAACAGGCTTTGAGATAGAAACGCCCGCAGAGGCATCGATACACATCCATCGATCAGTAAAACATCTGTTTGCGATGGCCTGGATGCTTTCACACGGGATAGCAGGGCCTAGATGATGGGATGCATTAAATATATGCCGAATAAGCCTTAAATGAGGTGTAGCCCTGTGCTGAGCTCATCTTTGGAGTGATTTAAGACAAAAACGACCGCTGGTTGGTTTTCCACTGCGATCTAATGCTTTCTAGTGAAGGCTGGTGAATATAACCAGCTAACAGAGAACGTTCCCACAACTTTCACTAACGTTCTTTAAAGGTTATTTAGATGTTGAGACAAACTGTTCTTAGAATATGGTTTATGGAACGTTCTTATTAATATTTGATATATACGTTCTCGTAATGTTGAGAGGAAACGTTCTAAGAACAATGTCCTTGTGATGTTATTTGCACGTTCTTAGAGCTGTGTTTAATTACGTTTTTCAGTAATAACACTAGAACGTTCTTGCAACATTTTTCAAAATGATGGAATGGAATGTTTTTAAATATAAAAATGGGGTTTTAAACGTTGAGAGAAGACTCGAATGTAACATGTTTTCAAAATGACAGAATGGAATGCTAGTTCGGTAGATAGAACAAATGGATTTTAAATGTTGAGAGGACATTCACATAAACAAGAAGAAACATTGTTATGCATGAAGATAATTAGGCCACATGCTGCTGTTCTGTCCTCCAGCTGATTCGTTACATTGTAACCGCCGGTGTCACTTTGATTCTATCACGTCACCTGATCAAAGTCTGACGCGGCAAATCTGTTACATTCATTTTCACCATATCAGCATACTGTGAGGATCAAAGTTCGACTCGACTTCCTAGTAAGAAGGCATGGGGATATCAGCCAGCCTTCCTCAGTCAGCCTGAGCTGAAGGAAATCAATGCAAACGCGTTCACAGCTTTAAAGGTGCAGCTCAGCTGCGAATGAAAACCGTGTCATCGTTTACTGACCTTCTTTTTTATGTGAAACACAATATGAGATGTTTTGTAGACTGTCTGGGCCATGATGAAAGTGAAATGGACATACAAATCTTGTTTTATGGCCATCAAATCTTGAGTAATGGGCCTTCAAAATCAAGAAAGAAAGCTACAAAATTATTTTTTGGTTATAATATTTTCTTACTGGTCATTAAACTGGCAAAATATTGCATTGTTTATATTAATATAGAAGGTTTGGACAAAATAATGTGAATATAATATAATTTTTGTGAAAAAATAAATATTGTGATTATCTTTTTTCCATTATCTTCTATTATGACAGTGAGATTACTTACCTGTTTTCATTTCATATTTTAGCTTCATATTTTGCCATTCAGCATCATTACTTCAGTCTTTAGTGTCACATGATCCTTCAGAAATTATTCTAATATGCTGATTTGCTGCCTAAGAAACATTTCTGATTATTATCAATGTTGAAAACAGCTTCATATTTTTGTGGAAACCGTGATACATTTTATTTTTCAAGATTCTTTGATGAATAGAAAGTTCAAAAGAACATCAATTAGTTGAAATAGAAATATTTTGTAACATTATAAATGTCTGTATTATCATTTCTGATCAATTTAATGCGTCTTTGATGAATGTGATTATTAATTTATTTTAAAAAAATAAAATAAAATTACTGACCCCAAACCAAAATCTGATGTTGTGATCTCAGACGGTCTGTTGGTCTGCTTTCGCTCTCAGTTGTTCTCATCGGAGATTCGGGCGTCGGGAAGAGTAACCTGCTGTCGCGCTTCACACGGAACGAGTTTAATCTGGAAAGCAAGAGCACAATAGGAGTGGAGTTCGCCACCAGGAGCATCCAGGTGGACGGCAAGACGATAAAAGCGCAGATCTGGGATACGGCAGGGCAGGAGCGATACAGGGCCATCACCTCTGCGTGAGTACAATCATGTTTTACATGGGAGATATAACCGTAAATACACTAAAACTGAGTGAAAATCATTTAGTATTCTGGTATTTACACAGAATTTCAGTGTATATGAAAGAGTTATTTTAGTATCACTGATATACTATTACAGGTTTTATTCATATTTTGAAATATTTTTTTCTATAAATATTTATAAAGATTTTTACATTTGAATTTTAAAGTTTTAGTAATTTTGTTGTGCATTTTTGTTGTTTTTACTAATAAAATAATAAAAAATATTTATTTTTAGTGCAATTTTAGGTTTTATTTTAGTAAAGTTAAAACTATATGAAAATGAAAACGTTGCTGATTAAAAAGTAGCTGAAATAAAATAAATTACTGTATTTTATTATATTTCAGTTTATTTAAAGTAATGTTTTTCAATGATTTTAGTTACAATATTTATTTTTATAAATAAATACTATAAATGTACAATATCCCTGGTTAGTATTTCTTATGCAAGAAAATATGGAAGAAAAAAGTTGCTAAACGTAACAAATATGCCACAGTGTGAAATTATTTGCATTTGTGACTGTTGATAAGTGAACAGATGTGGTTTTGGTTCCCCTGTTCCAAAAATAATATTTACATCCTTCATTTCAGCCATGAAACTGTTTTATGTTTTATATAATTTGTATCATTTTATTTTATTTGTATTTTTTTAGTGTTGACAATGTGATCAAAACCTCTAACTGAGGTGAATAGTATTTTTTGTTAATTGAACAAATATATAAATACTGGATGAAAAACTAAAACTAAATGAAATATAATAAACTAAAATAAACTACATGAAAAAAATATAAATTAAAATGTTTTTACTAACTAAATGAAAATAAACAGTGTTGTGCAACTGACCTAAATAGCTTGCCATTGCAACATTGATAAAACTAAATAAAATAAAAAATAAAATAAGTTATTTACTAACTAAATAACAGCTAAAACTATGAGCAATAATAAAGCTGAAAGCAGGGTTATTATTGATAACTAAAACTATGAAAAACATTTGTGTTAAAATATAAATATTACATGGAAAAACAAAACGAAAAATAAAATGTATTTACTTAATGAAACCAAAACTACAACTGAACTAAAACTGAAACTGAGCAGCATAGATGGTGATTCTTGATATTTCGGCTCTGGTTATGTGCAGATATTATCGCGGCGCGGTCGGTGCGCTGCTGGTGTACGACATCGCCAAGCATCTGACCTATGAGAACGTGGAGCGCTGGCTGAAAGAGCTGCGAGATCACGCTGACAACAACATCGTCATCATGCTGGTGGGGAATAAGAGCGACCTGCGCCACCTGAGAGCCGTTCCCACCGACGAGGCGCGTGCTTTCGCAGGTACAGACAACCCTAGAGACAATCCTCAGAAGAGCTGACGAGGAAAACTGCTGCTCCTTTTGTTTGCCTGATCCTTGTAGGCAAAATGCAAAGCTGAGGAGAATTACAGAGGATTGTAGACTGTTAAAGGAATAGTTCACCTAAAAATGAAAATTTGCTGAAAACGTACTCACCCTCAGGCCATCAGAGATGTAGATGAGTTTGTTTCTTCATTAGATTTGGAGAAATGCAGCATTGCGCCACTTGCTCACCAATGGATGTGAATGGGTGCCGTCAGAATGAGAGTCCAAACAGCTGATAAAAACATCACAATAATCCACAAGTAACCATTAGTCCATCAGTTAACATCTTGAGAAGACAAATCCACCATTAAGATGTTTTTAACTAAAATACCAGTCCATAATCCAGTGAAAAAGTGGTCTGGTCTGAATCAGAAGAGAAATTTGCTCCGTTTACGAGTCAAAACAGTCCAAAGCGGGGTGGATTTTAATGTGAGAGACAACAGGAGATGGACGTTTTCGCTGGAGGAAGTGTTATTATGGATTACGGACTCTTAAAAAAAAAATTAAGTTTAAAGTTAAAAGAGGCTTAATTAGGTTGGCTTGAGAAAGCAAACCTACTGATCTGCTACTTAAGCTTATAATTATTCTTCTTAGCCAGATTTCTGAACGCTTCTCCTCCTAGAGCTTTCAAGATAGAACCACCAAACTCAGCCCAGATCGTCAGACTGATCTCATTCAGTGTGCTGTCTCTTTTCTAACTGATCCGACTTATAGTTTTCATAAAATTAAAGATTAAAAATCATAAAAATCCCATAGACTTACATTGACGGAATGTTCAAATGAGCAACACTATTCAAACTTAAACTCCCAGAATCCCTTGAGACTCAATCAAGCTTCCCTTCTATGTGCTATTTCTAATCAATTCAAACTTCCATTCTAATATTTCTAATCTATTTATTTGTCTAGCCAAACCTAGCATGCTAGTAACATGCTAATCATGCTAGAATCATGCTAGTAACTTGCTAATCATGCCTGAAACATGTTAGTAACATGGAAATTGTGCTAGAAACATGTTGGCAACATGTTAATAACTTGCAAATCATGTTAGAAAAATGCTAGTGACATGTTAATAACTTGCTAATCATGCATGCAACATGCTATTAACATGCTAATCATGCTAGCAACATGCTAATAATACTAGAATCATGCTAGAAACATGTTAGCCACATGTTAGTAACTTGCTAATCATGACAGCAACATGCTATTAACTTGCTAATCATGCTAGCAACATGCTAGCAACATGCTAATCGTACTAGAAACATGCTAGCAAAATGCTAATCATAGTAGAATCATGCTTACAACTTGATAACCATGATAGAGACATGCTAGCAACATGATAACAACTTGCTTATCATGCTAGAAACATGTTAGCAACATGCTAATCATACTAGAAACATGCTAGCAACATGCTAATCATATTAAAATCATGCTAACAACTTGGTAAGCATGACAGAGACATGCTAGCAACATGATAACAACTTGCTAATCATGCTAGAAACATGTTAGCAACATGCTAATCATACTAAAAACATGCTAGCAACATGTTAATCATACTAGAAACATGCTAGCAACATGCTAATCATATTAGAATCATGCTAACAGCTTGATAATCATGACAGAGAGATGTTAGCAACATGATAACAATTTGCTAATCATGCTAGAAACATGCTAGCAACATGCTAATCCCACTATAAACATGCTAGCAAAATGCTAATCCTACTAGAAACATGATAGCAACATGCTAATCATATTAGAATCATGCTAACAACCTGATAATCATGACAGAGACATGCTAGCAACATAACAACTTGCTAATCATGCTAGAAACATGCTACCAACATGCTATTCATATTAGAATCAGGCTAACAACTTGATAATCATGATAGAGACATGCTAGCAGCATGATAACAACTTGCTAATCATGCTAGAAACATGCTAGCAACATGCTAATTATACTAGAAACATGCTAGCAACATGCTAATCGTATTAGAATCATGCTAACAACTTGATGATCATGATAGAGACATGCTAGCAACATGATAACAACTTGTTAATCATGCTAGAAACATGCTAGCAACATGCTAATTATACTAGAAAAATGTTAACAACATGCTAATCGTATTAGAATCATGCTAACAACTTGATAATCATGATAGAGACATGCTAGCAACATGATAACAACTTGCTAAGCAAGCTAGAAACATGCTAGCAACATGCTAATTATACTAGAAACATGTTAACAACATGTTAATCGTATTAGAATCATGTTAACAACTTGATGATCATGATAGAGACTTGCTAGCAACATGATAACAACTTGCTAAGCAAGCTAGAAACATGCTAGCAACATGCTAATCGTACTAGGAACATGCTAGCAACATGCTAATCATATTAGAATCATGCTAACAACTTGATAATCATGATAGAGACATGCTAGCAACATGATAACAACTTGCTAATCATGCTAGAAACATGCTAGCAACATGCTAATTATACTAGAAACATGCTAGCAACATGCTAATCGTATTAGAATCATGCTAACAACTTGATGATCATGATAGAGACATGCTAGCAACATGATAACAACTTGTTAATCATGCTAGAAACATGTTAGCAACATGCTAATTATACTAGAAACATGTTAACAACATGCTAATCGTATTAGAATCATGCTAACAACTTGATAATCATGATAGAGACATGCTAGCAACATGATAACAACTTGCTAATCATGCTAGAAACATGCTAGCAACATGCTAATTATACTAGAAACATGCTAGCAACATGCTAATCGTATTAGAATCATGTTAACAACTTGATGATCATGATAGAGACATGCTAGCAACATGATAACAACTTGTTAATCAAGCTAGAAACATGCTACCAACATGCTAATCGTACTAGAAACATGTTAACAACATGCTAATCATATTAGAATCATGCTAACAACTTGATAATCATGATAGAGACATGCTAGCAGCATGATAACAACTTGCTAATCATGCTAGAAACATGCTAGCAACATGCTAATCGTATTAGAATCATGCTAACAACTTGATGATCATGATAGAGACTTGCTAGCAACATGATAACAACTTGCTAAGCAAGCTAGAAACATGCTAGCAACATGCTAATCGTACTAGAAACATGCTAGCAACATGCTAATCATATTAGAATCATGCTAACAACTTGTTAATCAAGCTAGAAACATGCTAGCAACATGTTAATCGTACTAGAAACATGTTAACAACATGCTAATCATATTAGAATCATGCTAACAACTTGATCATCATGATAGAGACATGCTAGCAACATGATAACAACTTGCTAATCATGCTAGAAACATGCTAGCAACATGCTAATTATACTAGAAACATGCTAGCAACATGCTAATCGTATTAGAATCATGCTAACAACTTGATGATCATGATAGAGACATGCTAGCAACATGATAACAACTTGTTAATCAAGCTAGAAACATGCTAGCAACCTGCTAACAGCTTGCTAATCATGCCAGAAACATGTTAGCAACTTGCTAATCATGTTAAAAACATGCTAGTAACTATCTGAGACTATATTACCTTCAAAACATTCAAACTTTAACCTTTTAAAACTTTTAAACTTCAAACTATTTCAGACTGAAAACCATCAAACTTTTTTTTTTCTTAAAACTTTTTAAACTTTTAAAACGTTTTCAAACTTTCTGGTGCGGCTTTCTCAAGCCAACTTAAAGTTTATCTTGACTTTTTTTTTATCTAGCTATAGATTTGTTTCTTACAAACATGCAGATTTTCACATCTCAAGATGTTAATTGATGGACTGGAGTGGTGTGGATCACTTTTGGATATTACATTTTAACAGATATTCACATAGAACACAGCTATTTAAAATCAGAATAATATTTCACTATTTTTACTGTATTTTTTAACAGATAAATGCAGCCTTGGTGAGCAGAAGAAACCTTCAAATGCAACAAAGTTAGATTTGCACAGAAATCCATTCTGCTGGTGTTTTGTAAACAAGACTCATTCAGTGTTGTCAGTGGATATTTTAAGATCAGGTGATATTAAACACCTTCTGTTTGCTTCCAGAGAAAAATAACCTGTCATTCATCGAGACGTCCGCTCTGGATTCGACTAACGTGGAGGAGGCCTTCAAGAACATCCTAACAGGTACAAACCCAAACGCTTCCTCACAGTAGCAATAAATCAGCTAACATGATTCCCATGACAGCTACAGTGACGTCTTATGTAACTTTAAAAGTGCAGCATCTGCCATCTGGTAAGCTGCGATCGCTTGCCAGGAATTATGGGGATTTTAGAGAGACGTTTTAGATAGGAGTGTAAATATTCACACTTTTAATGATGCGATTCTATAACCAGTCTTTACTAGATGATGCAATGCAGCATCAAGTCTAAAATCTGGCCATGATTCAGTGTGATTTACTGCACTTTGACACATTTCATGATTATCATTTTTTTTGTAAATAGCTAAACTTGGACAAATGCGAATTTTACATTCACAGACTAAAGAATTAAACCTAGTACACTGAGAGCAGGGTTATTATCATTGAAACAAAAACTATTAATAACATTTTTGTTAATGGAAAAAAAGGCTGAAATAAAATAAAATAAATATGATGAAAACAAACATTATATAAAAATAAAAAAGTTGAAGTATATATAATATGAAGAAATATATTAAAACTGAATAAAAATAAATTTAATGAAGTGCATGTCATATTTCATGAAACCGAATCCTTTTTTCCCTTTTTTCTGCAATATTACTTTTGAATTCTCATTATGGTAAAGCAGAAAAAGAAAAAAGAAAAAAAAAAAGAAAAAGAAAAAAGAAATTAATTAATTTAATTAAAAATAAAATAAAAATAAATAAATTATTATTATTAATAATATATACTAATATGTATAATTCTCTCTCTTTATACATATGATAATAATAATAATAATAATAATAATAATACAAATATATAAATAAATAAATTGCAATTACTTTGCATTAAATTTTGCATCACCTTTTTCTGCAATATTACCGTCAAATTCTCATTATGGTAAAGCAAAAAAATAAAATAAAAATGAATTTATTAATATTAATAATAATAATAATAATAATATTATATGTGTAATATTTCTGTTGCCATTATTTTGCATTAAATTTGGCATCACATTATGGTAAAGGGTAATGCAAAAATAAATAAATAATAAAAATAATAAATTATATATAATAATATGTATAATAAAAAAAATCTCACTCTCTGTCTCTATAATAATAATAATAATAATAATAATAATAATAAATAAACATAAATATGTTTTATTGCCATAATTTTGCATTGAATTTTGGATCACCTTTTTCTGCAATATTACCGTCTAATTCTCATTATGGTAAAGCAAAAAAATAAAATAAAAATAAGTTAATTAATATTAATATTAATAATAATAATAATATTATATGTGTAATATTTTTATTGCCATTATTTTGCATTAAATTTTGCATCACAATATGGTAAAGGGTAATGCAAAAATAAATAAATAAATAAATAATAAAAATAATAAATTATATATAATAATATGTATAATAAAAAAAAATCTCACTCTCTGTCTCTATAATAATAATAATAATAATAATAATAATAATAAATAAACATAAATATGTTTTATTGCCATAATTTTGCATTGAATTTTGGATCACCTTTTTCTGCAATATTACCGTCTAATTCTCATTATGGTAAAGCAAAATAAAAATAAAAATAAAAAATACATAAATAAATATATAAAATTAAAAATAAAATAAACATACATAAATTAATAATTAATAAATTAATTAATACATAGTAATAATATATAATGTGTGTATTTAAAACAAATCACTCTCTCTTTTATATATATATATATATATATGTATATAAAAATAAAAAAAATAAATGATATATATAAACATGTTTTATTACCATTATTTTGCATTTAATCTCTCTCTCTTTTTCTCTCCGTTTCTCCTGTATCTGTAGAAATCTATCGCATCGTATCACAGAAGCAAATCGCCGACCGATCGGCTCACGACGAGTCGCCGGGAAACAACGTGGTGGACATCAGCGTCCCACCAACTACAGACGGCCAGAAGGGCAACAAACTGCAGTGCTGCCAAAACCTGTAACCACGACAACCAGCCCTCACCTGTCACTCATCCGTCTCCCTCTACATGTCGTGCGCTAACGTTCTCAATTTGATTTGTGTAATATATATATATTTTTCTTTTTGATAGCTTGTCCACTCACATACACACATAATGACTGCCATGAGTAAACTTTTACAGTATCAGACTGTGCTCTGGTTTTATTGGCTGCTAGACTGTGGTTGAAATATGAAAATCAGGTTTATCAATGCAAGTAAATAGTCCACTATCATAGAGAAACATAGACATAAAACACTTGACCTTGGATGTTTTTTCCTTCAGATGTCCTCTGCTACCATCAGGTCCATCTCAAGATCATGTGAAGGTCATATTTCATTCCAAAATCAAAATAAATTTTAATTATATAATTAATGATATTAATATTATTAGTAGTAATTCATAATAATTAATAATTTTAATATTTTTCTCCTCAAATTATATATATATATATATATATATATATAATTACTGTAATTTGATTCTATGGGAAATTCATGAAATGTCACAAAAATTAATTTTACTATATTATGAAATACTCTGTTTAGTAATAAGATTAATAATATTAATTTTTAATTCCTTCAAAGTTTTATTACAATAATGCAAAATTATATATTTAATTTTATGATTTTCTTTTGCTATAATATATTACTGTCATTTGAATCCCAGAAAAATGTATGAAAATGTCATAAAAATTACCTTTTAGTATATTATTATATGTAATATAATTTCAGAATTTTGCTTTAATCTTACATTTCTAAATATTTTTAATTAATAATAAAATTAATAATAACATATTTTTTTATATATTTCCCCCTATATATATATATATATATATAATGAAATACTCAATTTAATAATAAAATTAATAATATTAATAACAGAATTGAATTTTTGAAAATTCCCCCAAATTTTTATAACAATAATGCAAAATTATATATATAATTTTATTATTTTTCTTTGTTGAAATATATTACTGTAATTTGAATCCCAGGGAAATTTATGAAAATGTCATACAAATTACTTTTTAGTATATTATGTAATATAATTTTATGATTTTGCTGTAATCTTACATTTCTAAATATTTTTCTGCACTAATTTTATGTCAGGTTCCCTCAAAATCCAATTGTGGAAACACACACACACACACACACACACATTACATTTTTTTGCTTTTTTTATTTTTACATTGATTTCTACAGTATTTTCATGACATTTTAATGAATTTCCTTCATTTAAATTACAGTAATGCAGTAATATGTGTGTTTTATGGATGAAATATTGTATAACCTCACGTTTTCTTGAGACTTACCTTAATATTCTTCAGCAAAGTTGTGAAATTAATCTACTTTACAGACAGTACTAGTTGTAAGCGTTAAATCGTGGTAAAGCTGCTAGTTGAGTCTGTTATCTGAGCTTTCTATTCCTGTCTGTGTAACACTATGGGAGGAGGAAGTAATATTTACAGCAAACAGGAAGTCCGGCCTTCACAAACACATCTGTGGCTGGATTCTGGTACATCAAATAACAAACATAATGTGGAAACAAACTAACAGATCAGCAAACAACACAATACCAGTCAAGAGCTCATCTGTTACAGCACTATTTATTTGATTTTATATGCATATAGTTCTTTTGGGGGTTTTTTTGTATGCATTGTTTTTTTTTAATATGTGTAGGTTCATTTGTCCAACACACCTCAATGTCTAAATGAAGTCTCATGAACGCTGGTCTGGAGGTTCGCTGTGAACACACACAAATACACATACAAACACACAACTATTTGTAATTATCAACATTTTCAAATGAAAAATAAAATGATGCTTAAATTGTGAATACTAACCTATTGCATTAATTATGCATCAAAATAAATATGTACACATGGAATGATCCACTTTGACGTCACTTCCCCTTTCATCGCTTCAAAAAATTATGGGAACATTGCATTATGGGTAAAATAAAAAGTAGGTTTCAGAATGCATTGACTATGATAATATATAAAAAGAAAACACTGCAAAATAACTGAAGAAAAACCTGTAATCTGACAGCTTATACATATATATATACACACACACACGCACACACTTACATTTAGTCATTTTTCAGACGCTTTTATCCAAAGTGTCTTACAAGTAAGTGCTATTACAAGTCTCAGTTAGCAAGGTTTTTTTAAATTATGAAATAAATAAAAAGAAGCAAAACAGAAAAAGAATAGAGCAAGCTAGTGTTAGTGTTTATGATTTTTGTTAATTGCATAATAAATAAAAAGAAAACAGAAAAGATAGAATATATTTTTATTTTAGGAATTTATATATGTATTAAAATATATTTATATACATTTATATACTGCACTATCATGGATAAAATCAGTCATTATGGGTACAAATATAATAATAATAATAATAAAATACTGCTCTATTATGAATAAAAACAGACATTCTGGGTAAAAATATAATAATAATAATAATAATAATAATAATAAAATACTGCTCTGTTATTAATAAAAACAGTCATTATGGGTAAAAATATAATAATAATAATAAAATACTGCTCTGTTATGAATAAAAACAGCCATTATGGGTAAGAATATAATAATAATAATAATAATAATAATAATAATAATAAAATACTGCTATATTATGAATGAAAACAGCCATTATGGGTAAAAATAATAACAATAATAGTTTAAAATAAAAAAGTAAAAAGAAATAAAACTAAATTATAAATTAACATTAAAATAAACAGAAAACATTAAAAACATGGAAACAATAAAAAAATGAAACAAAAAAAACATTTAATTATAAATAATAACAACAAACATTAAACACTGAAAACTGTTTGGAAAATAATTGAAAGAAAAACTGTAATTTGACAGCAATATGAATGAATTGTGGTTCGTTTTTTTTTTTTTTAAATACATATTGCACTTTACTTTCGTAAATTTATAATAAATTAAATCGTAAATAATCACTTTTTATTATAAATTTACTTATTGTAATTTCTTATTTTATGAAAATAAGATATAGTCATAAGACAATCATTAAAGATGTTTTTTTTTTCCATTTTAGTAAAATGCATTACCTTTTAGGACAAAAAATACTTTGTTTCCCAAAAATCAAAGAGATCCAGACTGGCTTACTTCTGCAGTCGGGGGTCGTACAGCAGATCTCAGTATGAATGAGAACCTTTGGCCTGCATTATTTTTCTGTGGCTGTGGTTTGTATGTTGATGTGAATGTAAACGAATAGTTATTGGATGTGTGTTTGCAGTCTCACCGCTGCAGGAAGCCTGTGAGCGCCGATAAGAGTCTCATTCATCAACATACTATACAGACTCAAAACACAGCAGCAATAACACACATACCCCGACTCATTTATCTGGAAAATGTTCAGCCTTCAAATATAAACCTGACTTTTTTTTTTTTTTTTTAAAGAAACTCAAGGCTGCATTAAATGGATCAAAAGTGGCAGTAAAGACATTTAAAGCGTTTCAAAAGATTTCTATTTCAAGTAAATGCTGTTCTTTTGAACTTCTATTCATCTGTGAATCCTGAAAAATAGAATTTATCAGTTTCCACAAAAATATGAACTGGCACAACTGTTTTTTTTAAACATTGGTAATAATCAGAAATGTTTCTTGAGCAGCAAATCAGCATAATAGAATGATTTCTGAAGAATCATGTGACACTGAAGACTGGAGTAATGATGCTGAAAATTCAGCTTTGCACCACAGAAACAAATTACATTTTAACAGATATTAACATGACAAATATTTATTTGAAATTGTAAAACATTTCACAATTTTACTGTTTTTATTGTATTTTTGACCAAATAAATGCAGCCCTGGTGAGCAGAAAAGACTTATTTCAAAAATATTAAAATTTAAACAATTGTTCACCAAGAATCTTACATTCTGCTGGAGTTTCTTGGGTTTTTGGTGATTTTTCCATGATGGTTCATCAGCGTTTGGTTTCTTCAGGTCATCAGGATGAAAAGAAACCCTACACTATCAAAACACAAGCATAAAAAATAAAATGAAGACAAGCACTAAAAACAAATGATGACGACGTATCTAGAGTTAAATGATCATTGTAATAATAATAAATGGAAACCGAAAGAAAACTAAATTATATTGGAGTCATATTTCACACCAAAATAAAAAGAAATAGACATAATATTTTGATAGACATTAGATTGTACTTTTTTTATGCAGTATTTTCCTACATGACAATTTCCCTCAAATTCTTCTTGTAAAGCAAAAAAGCAAAAAAAAAGAAAAATCTATCTATCTATCTATCTATATTAATGAAATAAATAACCAAATAAATAAAAGTGTAAAATATGTATATATGTATATATATGTATATATGTATATATATATATATGTATATATGTATATATATATATATATATATATGTATATATATATATGTATATATGTATATATATATATATATATATATAATAATCAAATAAATAAAACTGTAATATACAAATAATACATAGAATATAAATATAATAAATAAAAAATACAAAACCATATGTATATATATATATATATATATATATATATATATATACACACATGTATATATAAATTAAATAAATAACCAAATAAATAAAACTGTAAAAATTAAAAAGCAAAAAACTATATATATAAATCAAATAAATAAATAAACTAGTCAATAAAACTGTAAAAAAACAAACAAAAAAAACTGTTAATATATATATATATATATAATAAAATAAATAAGCAAATAAATAAAAACTGTAATATATAAATAATACATATAATATAAATTATATATATATATATATATATATATATATATATATATAATAAAGTAAATAAGCAAATAAATAAAAACTGTAATATATAAATAATACATAGAATATAAATTATATATATATATATATATATATATATATATATATAATAAAGTAAATAAGCAAATAAATAAAAACTGTAATATATAAATAATACATAGAATATAAATATAATAATAATAATAATAATAATAATAATATATATATATATATATATATATAAAACCAAATAAATAAAACTATAAAAAATAAAAAAACTGTACCGTTGGATTTTACTAGAAGCATGTAAAAAAAGTGACCCTGGACCACAAAAATCAGTCATAAGGATTTATTTCTTGAAATTAGAATTTCTACATCATCTGAAAGCTGAATAAATAAGCTTTCCATTGATGTACGGTTTGTTAGGAGAGAGCAACATTTGGAGCAAAAAATCTAAATACTGAGAAAAATCACCTTTAAAGTTGTTCAAATGAAGTTGTTAGCAATGCATATTACTAATCAAAAATTGCATTCTGATATATTTATGGTAGTAAACGTACAAAATATCTTCATTGAACATGATCTTTACTTAATATCCTAATGATGTTTGACATAAAAGAAAAATCTATTGTTGGCTACAAATAAACCCGTGCGAATTAAGGTTTTGTGGTCCAGTTAAGGTTTTGGCTCACAAATCTCATGCTGTTTTCAACATACGAAGTCTATAAAGATGTTAAGACGATGTAAATGATTCAGCCATAAATGTGGCCGACGCTCTTTGCATGTCATTTGTTTTTACCCAGAATACACTGACATGGTTTTAGACCTGAGAAGAAACTCATTCACTCACACAGACGCATCATAGAAATCACATACAAATGCAAAATCACAGAGTGAAAAGAAAGTGTATTTTCCATGTAGGCTTTATTCGTATGGTTTGTTTTTATTTTTACATCATCATTACCAGCTAATGATCTGTACAGACACACAGGCCATGGATGTTTAGTGTTAGAGACGGACACTTACGGACGCTTGCTTGGTTTGGTTCACATGCACTGAGTCTCACCAGAAAAAGAGATTCAGAAAGGACAAAGCCTAAAATACAGCACAGACCTTCCTCAAATCAATAACCAAAAATATATACAGTCAAACATCTCATACACGCACATTCACACACATTCACACACACTTTAGTTACTGAGGGCAGACTGGAAATCACATACTCAAACACGAGAGCTTCACACCAACAACATGCAGCCGGAAAAAAAATAAAAAAACTCTCAGTACTTCACACATACAGTACATTATTATACTTTAAAACATATTGTACATTATACTACAAAGACTCGCACCATTGATTTTGATAATATTGTTGATTTCATTGCTGAAATAAAGCCATTTTTTTCTTTAAAACCCAAACTGAACATTAAAGAAACAACGTAGGTTCAATAAAAGTATTATTTTATAACTTCACACATTTACATTAATACACTTTAAAATGGACATTAAAAATTTATAAAGCATTGCCACTAGACTTGAAAACATATCAGTAAAATCTTAACATTATATCCAATTTTTAATTCCATTTTAAGTGCATTTTTGTAAATGTGATTTTTAAAAAATGTGGAATTATTCCGAATTATTTTGATGTCACAGATGCTGTTTTAGAACCAAAACATTCCCTCGAGAGATTGATTATATACATTTATATATAAATTCCTGTTGTGACCATGATTATGATATTCAGCACATAGCCTTAACAAACAAAAAAGACATTAAAAAAATATAAAAAACTATAAAGTTTTCATAGACATCCATAAAATTACATAGATATAAGATGACAATAAATTAAAAATTTTTTTTAGAGAAAAACTATATTAGAAAGTCTTCCTTGAAATGGAATAAAGCTTAAAAAAGCAGAATGACAAGGTTGAAATCAAGTCACAGTTCAGTACGTTTAGTGTTTCGTCATAAACACGAACAATCAACTTCTGATTTTATGTTGAATGACAACAAACATACTGTACACACACTCTATCGCTTCCAAAAAGTCATTATGTCTTTATAGATATTGACTCTAGAGAGCGCTTAGTGCGCCATAAAAATATATTGTTTTTTCAGTAATATTACCCAAACATGCTTAAAATAAAATACATTTACTGTATTTGGGACAAAATGTTATGATATCATGAAGTACTTTTTATGCTTCACTGGCAATGACAATAATAATTTACAATAATAAGAACATTTTCTTAAAAGAAAATGACTAAAAATACTAAATTATAAATTCTAATTATAAAACAATATTAATTTATAAAAAAATGCATACATTTTATTTTTTTAAATAAATAATAGTAATATTTACTAATAATATTTTAAATGATTAATAATAATTGCTTAAAATAAGATATAAAAATTTGCCAATAAAGTACAAAAAACACTATACTACATTATAAATGACAAAATATGATTTACATTTTTAAATAAAATGACTAAGCAATAATAGTAATAATAATAATAATTATTATTATTATTATTGTTATTATTATTATTGCTTAAAATAAGAAATAAAAACCTATTTGTAGTATAGTAATATTTATTAGGAATATTTAAAATAATTAATAATAATTGCTTAAAATAAGATATAAAAAAAAATTGCCAACAAAATTAAAAAACACTATACTACATTATAAATTATAAAATATGATTCATATTCAGTAAAATGATTTTTAGCAATAATAATAATAATAATATTATTATTATTATAATTGCTTAAAATAAGAAATAAAAAACTATTTGTAGTACAGCAATATTTCTTAATATAGTAATATTTATCTAGTATTTGTAGTATAGTAATATTTATTATTCATATTTTAAATAATTAATAATAATTGCTTAAAGTAAGACAAAAACTATTTGCCAATAAAGTAAAAAACACAGTACTACATTATAAATTATAAAATAGGATAAATGATTTTGAGCAATAATAATAATAATAATAATAATAATAATTATTATTATTATTATTGCTAAATAAAAAAATATTTGCCAAAAGTAAAAACATAAATAATAATAAATAATAATAAATTATAATTATAAATTATACTGAAATAGAAAGCCATACAATTATCTAGACGAAAGATGACAATAAATAAAACATTAGTTTAAAAGAAAAATATATTGGAAACTTTTCCTTAAATACAATATGGATTTTTTAATTTTATATTTATAATAAAATTATTTTTTAATAATAATAATAATAATAATAATTAAGAAGAAAATAACTATTTGCCAGTAGAGTAATTTTTTTAACTCTTAATATTACCACAGTTTTAATTCTGAAGTAAATGCATCTCATTTTAAGGATGTTTAGGCATTGTACTTGAAAGCAAGACAAAAATATAGATTAAATAATTGATTTTCTGCAGTGTGTTGACCTGAATAGAGGGAATTCACCATGAAGAGTTTTAATGAAGACCATCTAAAACAGCATGAAAAATACAGAGAAAGAAATACACACGATTGATAGAAAAAGACAGGACTCACATGACCGATCCTGGATTCATACGTGATGTTGATATGTTGCAGCTCCAGCAGTTTCACAGCAGCTTCCAGCGTCACGATATGTTTTTCATCATCTGCACTAATGCTTTCACTCTCAAAACATCCTATTTTAACTGTATTCCATCTCAGATGTACACAAAATAAAAATACATCATGTAAATACATGCAATCACGGGGAGAAGTTCATATTGCATAATGAGGAAGCTCCACGCTGGACGTGTGGATTCGGGAGAAGAGTCACGGCGCTCGGATGAGCTCATGGAATGATTGAAGACATTAAATCTAGTCTAGTGCATTAAAATGACGAGATGCGCTTGAGGGTCGATGCACGTCACTAAACGTCCTGACGTTTGGATTCACAAACACTCACACACTGGGTTTTCTGAGAGCTGAAGGGAACGGATCGGGAAGTGGCACCCAGGTAGAAAAGGAACGTGTTTTTTGTCCGGAAGGTTCTTCGGTTCGTCTCGCTCGTGCTCGTGCACGAATTCATCCTGAAGAGCTTCAGTCCCACGGGAGAGACAGAGAGACCAGTACATCCTGATTACTGTACAGACACAAACAGAGACAGAAGAGATGTTCATGTAAACACAAGATGCATCATAATTTATCAAGTCCTCCAATGCACACTCAAGTACATACTTTCAAACAGCGAGTATGCAGTGAGAGCAGGATTGAAACACATAATTGAAAGCAAAAAAAATGCATCTTTAGACCTCACAGCGCTGATGTGACTGCATGAACCGCACACACACTCATATATAAGCATGCCCTTGGACTGTTTGCGCACACACACACTCACTGAAGAGCCTGCGGTGCGTGTGTGTGATGAGGCTCAGAGCTGAACGTGACTCAGCGGCGGCTGAAGCGTCCTGCAGCTCATGCTAATGAACGCATCTGAAGGACACACACTGTCGCCTTCAGCATCTACAGCAGCACTTCACTGTTTAAAGCAACAGTTCACCTCACAAACAAACATGCTGTCATTATTTACACACCCGTCTGCAAATCCTTTGGAAAATAAAATCAGTAAGAAAATACAGCTAACAGCTATTTATAATCAATTTTAAATATTATATACTATCATTTTAATTATTAATATAAATACGCTTCATAAACATTATACATTTTACAATAATGTAAAATCATTCAATAAATATATAATTATATTTCACTGTTATCTGTCTAAATACACTTCATTTTCAAGACGATATTATATACATATGTAATTATTAAATATTTAAAGTTTTATAAATGTTATAAATTTTATTATAATATAAAATAATTCTATAAATACATTTATATATAATATACAGAATTTTTAATATAATATAATATAATTTTATAAGTAAAATAAATGGATTAAATATTTTTTTAATTTATTTTTTTCATTATTAAGTGGTTAACATCTAAATATGTAACAAAAAATGATATATATATATATATATATAATTAAATAAATCTAATTAATTTCTTTAAATTCTGTTACTACTACCTTCATGTTATATATAACATGAATTTATATATATATATATAAATAAATTAAAAAATAAAAATACATTAAATGATTTTTTAGATATGATATACATATTAGTTATTATTAATAATTAATAAATTATTAATAATATAAATAAACTACATAAACGTTATACATTGTATAATAATTACATATATATAAATATATAATTATATTTCACAATTATCTGTCTATATATAATATACTCATTTAATATATAAATACAATTTACTTATATAAGTATTAATAATATTAATAGGCTTTATAAATGTTAAAAATTATATAATTTACTTTTTTAACATTTAAAATTATGCAATCCATTGTAACATAATTCATATATATATATATATATATATATATATATGAAGAGTTTCGTTGCAAAACGAGATATATCCATTTTGAGAAATGTTGGTTATTTGACATTATTATTTAAGACATCAACAGTCAAGTTCATTCACAATTTTTGTACATTAAACTATTACTTGAGCTCAGTGAAGGCCAGGGACACAATATTTTTCAAATCCAGGATTTTTTTTATTTAATTTTATGTCCATAAATAGTTCATAAATAAGTCAAAAACCATGCCAAAATGCAACATATTTATCTTAACATTGTCAAACATCTTAAATTGGTTAAAAAAAACAATACATCATAAATATATGGAATAGTATATACAAAGATTGATTAATAATAATAAGATTCTGAGTTAGTTTTGGCCAGAACATACACAACATAACATAACATAACTTTTTTTTTGTTTGTTTTTTTTTTTGCAAAACGCTATAAACGTAGCCTACGTGACTGACACCTCGCCTACAGTATACACAATTAAATGGTAAACGTTTTTTAGTTAGCCTATTGAATCCTCTTTTTAAAAATATATGTTTTTTTGTTTTGATATTATCGTTAAATCAATGAGCAAACTCGGAGCACTTCACCGGCATTGACTCTCTTCCCAGGGGATGCTGCGCTCGCGTGATCCCGACGTCTGTCCTAACCACCGCAGCATTTTGATTTTAGCTTATTTCGCTGTCCAGCTCAGTCCTCTTTGCTCATCCGATATTTCCTATTTCTTGTTTGTATTTTCGCGCTCTTGTCGTCGTTGATTGGACCCGCAAACCGAAGCGTACAGTATCTGCGCGCTGCTGCCAATAGGTATCTAAAACGTCACCCGTGTTCATGTGAAATGTAGGACGGAGGGGACAAACGACCCAGAGCGTCTCTGACATGATTTGCATGATTGGCTCATGCTTCACCGGCCAAACTGGCTGGTAAGTCTTTATCAATACCCGCCAAAATGATTTTTAACCCGCATTTGGCGGGTTGGCGGGTGTTAATTTCGAACCCTGGTTATATCGCACTTTGTAAAGAAACTGGTCTGGCGGATATCGCGTTTTGTGAAAAAATACATTTTATAGTAGGCCTAAAATGTACATTCTTAAATTGTATTAATGGCAGCAATTCACACATGGATTAAGGTACATCTGAACAGTGATTTCCAATAATAAAATCCAAATGTCAAAAAATGGCGTTTATCGCGTTTTGCAACCAAACTCTTCATATATTAATATAATTCATTACTCATTAAGTAAGTAAATAAGTACACTGTTATTTGAAAAGTTTGGGATCTGTGAGATTGTAATTTTTTTAAACAAGACTTTTCTGCTTATCAAGGCTGCGTTTATTTGATTAAAAATACAGAAAAAAAACTGTAATATTGTGAAATATTATTGCAATAATTTAAAATAGTGGTTTTCTATTTTAATATACTTTAAAATAGAATTTAAATCTGTGATCAAAGCTGTATTTTTTTTTTATCATCATACTCCAGCTTTCAGTGTCACATGATCGTTCAGAAATCATTCTAATATACTGATTTATTATCAAAGTTGTTTATTTATTTATTTTTGCAACCTTCAATACTTTTTTCAGGATTGATAAATAAAATGTTAAAAAGAACAGCATTTATTTAAAATAGAAATCTTTTCTAACAATATACTGTTTAAAGTTTGGGGTCAGTAAATTTTTTCTTTTTTTAAAAGAAATTAATACTTTTATTCTGCAAGGATAAAAAGTGATAGCAAACAAAAAAAGCAAGAATTCTATTTTGAACAAATGCTGTTTTAAATGTCTTTTTAACTTGTTATTTTAAAAAAAATCATGAAAAAAGTATCACAGGTTGCAAAAAAATATTAAGGTTTGAACATTGATAATAAATCGGCATATCAGAATGATCACACCGAAGACTGGAGTAATGATGCTGAAAATTCAGCTTTGATTACAGAAATAAATTACATTTTAAAATATATTCACATAAAAAAAAACACTATTTTAAATGCCAATTATATTTTACAATATTACATTTTTTTCTGTATATTTATATTCAAATAAACGCCTTTATAAACAGAACAGGCTTCTTAATGAATAAACTAAATAAATAAATAATGTGAATAATAATAATGAGTTGGTAAGTAAATAATGGTTTTCATTTTGGGGGAACTATTGCTTTAAGACTTTCTTTTCAATTTACTTGACTTGATGGACAGATGCATGAATGAATGAATGAATGAATGAATGAATGGACAGTGATGCTCAATGAAAGTGTAAGCACAGGTGTAGATCTTGAACTGGAGGGGTTTCTGAATGGCCAGGGATCCGTTTGGGGAAGTGCTTTGGGTTGGAAACCCAAACTTACTGTGTCGATTTCATCGTGAGGCTCTGAGCCGTAATGCAGCGGAGAATAAACCCAACTCCTGTCCTCTGGAGGCTGCAGACGCACCGCCGCAACAGCAGAGGGCGCCACACACACACACACACACACACACACACACACAGAGCCATGCAGACGCATGAAACACACACAGAGACAGAAAGAGCAAACGCATGTGGTGACTGGAAACATTCAACAGTGGAAGAATAAAAGGACAGATCACAGTGAAATGTGCCTCCAAACACACACTATCAGACTACACACACTAGTTTGACTGTATGCAGCATGTATGCAGTGCACAGTATGCACATTTTCAGTATGCATGCAATTTATGGAACTAAAATAAAAACCATTAAAAATTACTTTAGATAAACTTATTTCATTTCAGCTAGGTGCCAAAGCATATTTTCATTTAGTTTAACTTGACATACTGAAATAACTAAGGTAAAAACAAAGGAAAAAAATAAAATATAATAAGAAACAAATCAAAAGTGAGTGAGTCATTTAAGCATTCGCTCAACTGAGTCATTCAAAATACTGATTCATTAAGAAACAAATCAAAAGTGAGCAAATCATTTAATTATTCTCTTATTTAATTAGTTCCGAAACACTGATTCATTAAAAAAACAAACCAAAAGTGAGCAAATCCTTCAGCGATTCACTTAACTGATTCGTTCAGAAACAATGATTCATTAAGAAACAAATCAAAATGAGTGAGTCATTTACCATTCACTCATTTGTTATTCAGAACACTGATTCATTAAGGAATCAATAAAAAAAATGAGCAAATCATTTAAACTTTCACTCATTTAATTTGTTTAGAAACACTGACTCATTAAGTAAGTAATTCACCTGATTTGTTCAGAAACATTGATTCATTAAGAAACAAATAAATAATAAAATAATAATAGAATGAAAATATATAATATATAAACAACAAAAAGTATTAATATAAATATAATATAAAAGTAATATAAAATGTTTATATATTTGTATTACTTTTTAACAAAAAACAACAACAACTAAAACAGAAAATCTAAATATAAAAACTAATTTAGATTCACACAATTAAAATGATTACAGCATCTTTATCAGTGTTCTTTTAATATTATTGAAATAATACAACTTTTATTAATAGTTTGAATTTGGTTTTATATTTTCATGCTTATATTTTCATTTTAATTTTTGTTTTGTTAATTTAGTAAATGTTTTGTAATTTTTATTAGTTGTTTCAGTTCGTATTAATTTTTATTACAGTTTTAGTCTTAGTTATTTTCGCACATCAAGTTAAACTAAATGTTTCCTTGGCAAATAACTGAAATAAACTAACTTTAATTTTTGTAAATATTTTATTTAAGTTGAAATTTATTTTTTTCCCCACGTTTTTGAAGTTTTTTTTTTAAATGTATTGTTTTAGTTAAATATAATTACCCTGATCTCAATTTTCTGGCCTGCTAAAGGTTTTAAATTGGACATATAGTGTGGTCGTGTGACCACAGCATAGCACACTACTATATGAAGTGTACTGCATACTGCACACTGTTTCACACACTCATTTAATACGTAATGTTGAGTAAGCAGAAGCTAGTTTTTCATACTGCTGACCCAATGTGCAAAGCATTACCAGGAATCATAAATTTGTTAAATATGGATTGGAAAAACTACATGAGCCTAAGCTACTGGATTTTAAAACCAACTCTAATAAAACTCTAAAAACACTCTAAAACTACAGTCTACTGCAGGATTTCCCAACCGAGGGTTCGTGAAATTATAATAGAAATGCCAATGTCCAACTGAACTCAAGTACAGTCGTTATAATGTGATATTATGGAGGTGGTTGGGACGTCCTGCTCTCGGGTGTTCAGATCCGTTCACTTACGACACTGCAGGAGCTGAGCTTCCTCCGCTGGAGAACCGGAGAATAAACCCAATATCTGCCCTCAGCGTACTGACACACACACACACAGACAGAGAGACAGGAGGGAAATGAGGATGAGTAAATAAAAGAGACGGACAGAGACAGGAAACAGATCATGATGATGCTGATGAATGAAACCGATTTCAGCCGACATGGAATCAATCCATTTTTAAAGAGACACAACATTTGCCTTTGTAATCTTTTATCATAATGTAATGATTGGCTTTTGATATATCAGTTTCTATTGGATGAAATCAGTTCTGGTGCAGGATGATGTCAAACTGGTACTGACTTCAAAGCTTTAAAGAAGTCATGAAAATAAGAAATACGTAAAAGAGAGAAGCTAAAAAAGAAGTGGTGATTAAAGATTAAAAATCAATATTTGATCAATTATTTATTTTACAAAGATTTCTTTCACAAAAAACTATACATCGTTGGAAAGGTCTAAGACTCCTACATAGGTATTTTACCATATTTTTGTGTTACAAATGACGTAGGAAAAGTAATAGATTAATATATGTCATAACATGAGCTCTGACCTTTGTCACAAAAGACTTTCCTCGTCGCCTTCACGTTTTAGAAATCATAAGAAATTATATATCAGTTCAAAACTTAAAATCTCAAAATTCATCCTTTGAAAGGCATTTTAAAATCAGACATTGCATTACCACGGAAAATGTACATCAAAATCATATTACAAAATGTTTTCATTTATGAATTATAAAAATGTAAGTCTGGATAGTACATTTTTATGTCTGTGACAGTTAAAGGGTTAAATATGTACATTTTTATATTATATTTATAATATATTATATATTATTATTAAATATTATATGATTCTAAATATAAATAATATATTTTATATTATATTTTTTATATTTATAATAATAAGAATATTTAGAATAATATAATAAATAAATGTAATAATTAAATAAATGTATTTTATATTTATATTATATATTATTATTAAATATTATATTATAAATATTCTTATTATAAATATTATGTAATATAAAATATATTAGATTTTATATTATATAAAACATATATTTTGTATTTTGTATATATATATATATTATTAATGCATATAAATATTACATTATTGTTTTTAATATATGATCAAATTATTACTATATTATTAAATATTTGCTATTATAATATTCAAATTAATTCGCTTGGCTTAAATGTGACACTGGACCACAAGATCAGTCATAAGTGTCAATTTTCTGAAATTGAATAAATAAGCTTTCCATTGATGTATGGTTATGACAGGACAGCATTTGTTTGAGATACAACTATTTGAAAATCTGAAATCTGAGGGTGCAAAAAAAGTCCAAATGAAGTTCTTAGCAATGCATATTACTAATCAAAAATTAAGTTTTGATATTTTTATGGTAGGAAATTCATGGAACATGATCTTTACTTAATATCCTAATGATAATTTTGACCTACACAATGTATTTTTGGCTACTGCTACACATATACCCGTGCTACTTAAGACCGTTTTTTTGGTCCAGGGTCACATATATGTAAATGCAAAATCAAAGACAGAGATTCACAGAAATACAGAGAGAGAAGCTAAAAATGGAAAGGAAATTAGAGAGGCGATTATCTCTGACAGAGAGGAAACCACAGCATGAGATTAACAGAAAATGAGTGTGTCACTCACACACACACACACACACACACACACATATACACACATATTCTATGTCTCACGCTAAAATCCTCACAGCACCAAAACATTTTCAAACACATGGTCACCGTGTCCAAACCAGACCTGACGAGACAAAATCAGGTCACGCTGAGCAGCGAAATGTGTCATCAGGTCATGCGGTTCAGACACAGTCTAAACTAACTTTAAGACCTTCACTCAGAGAATCAGAAGAGAATCAGAAGAGCTGGACCTGAAAGCTTTAAAGCCTTGATGATGAAGAAGAGAGAGACTGTCACACTCAGAGAGAGAATGTAAACACACGCTCACACACGTTTGTTACCTTCACAGCTCCACTAGATCATCCAGACTGGCGCTCTGTGGAACACGTGACTCATAATTAGCCCCACACCACATAAACTCACCAAATTAGGTGACTTTTGCCATGTTGTTTAAGTGAAATGAAAATGTGTTTACTGTAAAACATATATATAGTTGAGTGCTGCATGCATAAGTGTGTTGAAAATATGCTGTATTGATAGTAAATACAGGGTTCCCATCTTTTGACCAATGCATTTCCATGCAGTTCTTACACACAATATTATTTTATAGAGACTGCACTCACTAAGAGCAAATATTATATTATTATTAAATATTATTAACTAGTACCTTTCACTATTTAGGTTTTCATTGATTTAGGATTTTATCCAGCAGTGTTGTTATTGTTAACTAAAAAATAAACTAATAAAAATATTTTTTGGTAATAATAAAACTACTTATTATTATTATTTTTATTTTATTTTTTTTAATATATAAAAATATATATTTGCTAAATTAAAATAAAAAAAAATTAATATAATTTTAAATCCATGATATTTAATTTTACATTATTATGATTATTATTAGCAATTTTTACTATATATTGTGTATATATTTTTATTGCTTTAATATTTATCCATTTTATTCAGCTGTGTTGTTATTGTTAGCTAAAACTAAAACTTTTAAAAATGGTTTCTGTGAACAGAAATAAAGCTAAAATAAAATAAAATAGAAATATTAAAAACTTAAATGAAAAGAGAAATGTTGCCTTGTAAACTAACTGAAATAAAATCAAGAAAAAACTAAAACTCAAGTATAAATATATTAAATCTAAATGAAAAATATTATAAAAATATAAAAATGTATAAACAATAATACATGGCAAAAGCACATGGAATAAACCTAAATTTATAAATAAATAAATATAAAAAATAATTGCATAAATAAATATAAAATAAAAACAAATATAAATTAACAAAAACATTACATATAAAGAAATGTAAAATATAAAGAAATACATCTAAAATAATTTAAGTAATTAATTAAATTTAAAGAAAAAACTATTATATATATAAATAAATAAATATAATGAATAATTGCATAAATAAATAAATATATATAACATAAAACAAATATAAATTAATAAATAAATTAAATATAAAGAAATAATAATTGAAATAATTAATTAAATATAAAAGAAAAATCTATTATATGTATATATAAATGAGAAATGTTGTCTTTGGAAACTAACTGAAATAAGTTCAAGTACAAAAAATGACTAAAACTCAAATATAAATAAATGAAATCTAAATAAAAATACTATAAAAAATACTGAAATGTATAAACAACAATAAATGACAAAAGCACATGGAATAAAATTAAAAATGCAGTAAATATAAAATAAACAACAAATAAATGAATAAATTAAATATAAAGAAATATATATATATATATATATATATATAAAAATAATAATAAAATACATAAATAATACCAAAATAACATTATTATTCATGTTTTCAGCATTTTTGTGATTGTGGGAACCCTGTATGTGACACTTCATAAACTCAGCATGAAATGATGTTAACATGACAGCATTATGCTGGTGTAAATCACCCATATTTGAGCTGACCGCCACCAAAACAATACCTGATGAAGTTCTTAAACATCCTTGAGTAACAGAGCAAACCCAAATGACGAGTTTGTCTGTGTCAGTCTAGCATCCTACAATCAGTCATACTTACAAAATAGATGTCAGTGGTCGACGCGATCTCTTCCTCCAGCGATTCCCGGCTCTGGGACTCTGAGAGTCTGTCCGCGTCGGGACGCTGCATGCTCGGGCTGGAACGGAGCGGCTCTGCTGCTTCAGGGGCCAGAGTTGTTTCGAGGGTCCTGGTTTCTGTCAAAGGAGCCGTTTCCACAGGAACTGTTGTTTGGATGGTTGTGTCATCAGGCAGAGTTGCCTGGGAGATGGTTTCCTGGGTTACGGGTGCTGAAGCTGCGAGGTCATCAGTGTCAGGAGGAGCAACATCCATCACAACACTAAAAAAAGAGAAGAGGACAAATACATTCAAAAATAATTAAGACTCAAATGTTTTTATAATAGGGCAGGGTTCTAAAGTGCGACTGAAAACTACTGCATGCGACTATGAAAAAATATTTGAGGGGAACTTCAAAGGCTTTAGCCGAAACAAAATACAATAGAAATATTAGATACTATTTAATACGTTTAAAATGTAAAATGTTGTCAAATTTTTACATTATTTAAAATCTTGATTAAAAAAAAATATTTTCTATATATAAAATATAAAATCCAAATTAAAAATTTAATTTAGATTATATAAATTAAATTAATAATTAAATATTAATTATATATAAATTAATATTAAATTTCATAATTATTACAATTTTTAATTTTGCATAATCCAAATATTTTTTTATGTGCAATTCAAACACATAAATTAAATATATAGAAATATAATATTTTTATTAACTGAAATCAAGCTATAAAATAAAACACAAAAAGCTGAAATCAAGCAGTATAAAGTAAATAAAGTATAATAGAAATATTAGATGATATTTAAAAAGTTAAAAAACTAAACTGAAAGTTTAAAATGTCTATTTTTACACTTTTTTAAAAGCTTAATTAAAAAAAATATTTTATATATATATATATATATAAAATATATAATCCGAATTAAACTTTCATTTTTAATTCGGATTATATAATTTAAATGATTTAAATTAATAGTTAAATATTAATTATATAAAAATTAATATTACATTTCATAATTATTACAATTTTTAATTTTGCGTAATCCAAATAATTTTTTATGTGCAATTCAAACACATAAATTAAATATATAGAAATATAATATTTTTATTAACTGAAATCAAGCTATAAAATAAAACACAAAAAGCTGAAATCAAGCAGTATAAAGTAAATAAAGTATAATAGAAATATTAGATGATATTTAAAAAGTTAAAAAACTAAACTGAAAGTTTAAAATGTCTATTTTTACACTTTTTTAAAAGCTTAATTTAAAAAATATTTTATATATATATAAAATATATAATCCGAATCAAACTTTCATTTTTAATTCGGATTATATAATTTAAATGATTTAAATTAATAGTTAAATATTAATTATATATACATTAATAATTATTAAATTATTTAATTTTGATATAAACATAAACGTTTTTTGATATTAACTTATTCTTATTCTGTTGTTTTAATTAGAAGTTTTAAAAAGTTTATAAAATATACTCTTTAAAAAATCTGACATAAAAGATGACATACTTTTAATCAAGACAGAAAATGCCAATGCAATGGTAAAAACAAAATTCCCCTTTAATTCAGTTTAAGGAGTCAAATATCACCTTGCAATGGGAAGGATAATTTTTCATTATTGAATTCTGACTGTGCTCCTACATTTTTTAAGTTAAAAGAAAAGTAAGCGTAGAGCCCTGTAGGGGTGAAACGTAAAATAATCTGGGATCAGTTTCATACTTGAGACAATAAGTAACCACCTAGCAACTACCCAAAGCTATCTAGCTACCAGGAATGTACAAATCTAATTTTTAACAGCTGTGCTTTGCAAAACACTTTTGTTTGCACATTATCAGTGACCCATTGAGTATTTAACATGGCAGACGTGCAGCCGAACTTCACCGCTTCCATAAAGAACTGAAAGTGACAGAAGTGCTGAGAGCGAGGCTTGGAGTGTTTACGTGTTTAACGTGAGGAGTAAAGCAGAAACAGATGGTCTGCAGTAAAGCTCTCTGGACCATATGGCCAAACCCTACACCTGTATCGCACAGATACGCCGCTTCTGTAGGATGACAATAATAGCCCAGAAAACAGATGCATATTTCATAAATCCAGCAGGAACAGCACACAACGCTCTGGCTGACAGATTTTGTATGCACTAATCATAATCTCACATACTGTGTAGAAATATTATGTGAATCAGGATGCAGCCTGACAGCTGTCTGATCAGGGAGAATGTACAGATGGTCATTATTCCAAAATAAATCCAAACAGGGGGATCACCATCACACTCAATAAAACACTTAGACCTAAATTTAAGATTTATGTATTTAAATTGCATCTAAAAATTCCATGTATTTGGATTACAGTTGTAACATAAACTACATTAAAAAGGTTTGTCAAGACAAACTTTGAAGTTGGCTTGAGAAAGCCAAGCAGGAAGTTTAAAAAGTTTTACAAGCTAGAAGTTTTTAACACAATTAGCATATTACTAGCATGTTGTTAGCATGACTTTAGCATGATTAGCAAGTTACTAGGACGTTGTTAGCATGATTCTAACATGATTAGCATGTTATTAACATGTTGTTAGCATGATTAGCAAGTTACTAGCATGATTCTAACATGATTAGCATGTTACTAGCATGTTTCTAACAGCAAGTTGCTAGCATGTTTTTAACATAATTAACATGTTGTTAGCATGATATTAGCATGATTAGCTAGTTACTAGCATGGTTAGCAAGTTACTAAAATGTTGCTAACATGTTTCTAACATGATTAACATGTTGCTAGTATGTTTCTAGCATGATTAGCATGTTGCTAACATGTTTCTTGCATGATTCTAACATAGATAAGTTGCTAACATGTTTTCAGCATAATTAGCATGCTGTTAGCATGATATTAGCATGATTAGCTAGTTACTAGCATGTTAGTAGCATGATTAGCAAATAACTAGCATGTTGCTAACATGTTTCTAACATGATTAACATGTTGCTAGTATGTTTCTAGCATGATTAGCATGTTGCTAACATGTTTCTTGCATGATTCTAACATAGATAACAAGTTGCTAACATGTTCTCAGCGTAATTAGCATGATATTAGCATGGTTAGCTAGTTACTAACATGTTAGTAACATGATTAGCAAGTAACTAGCATGTTGCTAGCATGTTTCTAGCATAATTAGCAGGTTTTCTAGCATGTTTGTAACATGATTAACAAGTTGCTAACATGTTTCTAGCATGATTCGCGGGTTGCTAGCTTGTTTCTAGCATGATTAGCATGTTAGTAGCATGTTAGCATGATTAACAAGTTACTAGCATGTTTCTAGCATGATTAGCATGTTACTAGCATGTTGCTAGCATAATTAACAAGTTGTTAACTTGCTAGCATGTTCCTAGCATGATTAGCAGGTTGCTAGCATGTTTATAGCATGATTAGCAAGTTATTAGCATGTTTCTATTTCATTTATGTATTACTAAAAAATATGCCTCACATTAAGTTTATTGGTTTAGGTTAAAACAGAAAATAAATACATATAATAGAAATATTAGATAATATTTGATAAGTAAAATTTTAATTTTAATTTGAATTATATAAATTAAACTAATAATTAAATATTAATTATATATAAATTAATAATTGTTAAATTATTTTAAAAAAATTAAGTTAAAAAACTAAAATAGAAAAATTTGAAATGTCTAATTTTTACATTTTGTAAAAGCTTAATTAAAAAATACATCTTGTATAGATATAAAAAATATTATAATTTAAACAATGGTGTTTTAAAATTGTTTTCAATACCTGAAATACAGCTGAAATAAAATATAATAAAATATTTAAATATAATTAAATATTCAATATTTTGTAGTTTTTAATCTAAAGCAGCTTACACTGCATTCAACATATACATCTTTTCAGTTCATGCATTCCTTGGGAAACAAAACCATCACTTTTTTTTCTCAAACAAATAACTAAAAGATATCAGATTCGAAATGCTGCTGGTATGAGATGTTTAGAGTAATGACTTGTGGCAGTAAAATCAATGTAATGTTTGCACATACTGTGTCAGGGTGACTTCTGGCTCCTTCTCCTCCTCCTCCTCATCCTCTTCTCTCTCTCTCTTCACCTCCACCTGCACAGTGATGGTCTGCTGGTCTTCCTCATGCACGTCCACCACTTCATGTGTCCTGCAAAACAAGCACAATCAACCAGAAAATCCCAATGGCAGCTATTTCTTCTTAAAGAAATTTAAAAAAAAAAAGTAAATTAAATTTTAAAAATTATTTTCACTTAATTTTGATTAATTTTTCTAAACACAGGACTTAATACAGCATCTTAGGTTATTTAGCATCTCAAGCAAATATATAAATTTTTTGCATCATGATTGATAAGCATATAAAGCCACAATATGGTTCAATATGGTTTGTAAACAAAAATACAGTCATGCAAATGAGGCTCACCTTCCTTCAGCGTCTTTCAGAGACAACGTGTGTCTTCTGTGAAAACAAAAGAGAACAAAAATATGCACGTGGTCAGAAAAGAAGCACCTTTGTCGCTATTTTTAGTAATTATGCTTCATAATACACCTTACGAGCATTTTATGATCTCATGAATAATTATTACCACAGTTATAATAAAATATTTATCTATTCATTGTTACACATTTAGAAAGTACAGTATAATGCATTAAAACATCTTCAGATTTAACAAGGAAACTGCAAATATTGTAATGCATTTTAACTTTGGTTACAATTATATATATATATATATATATATATATATATATATAACACATTCGGTTACATTACATATCTTTATGATGCATTATACATTAAGGCTTCAAGTAAAGTGTTACTATTGTTTCTTCTATGCTTTATGCTGTCTAATATACATATATACATAATATGAAATCATCTCTTTAAATGAGGTGACTGATGTTGACCTGTAGCGCGGGTGTTCTGTGGTGTCTGACGGAGAGCGTTCTGGGATAGATATGGAAGTGTTTGAGGACAGAGTTGTGGCCACAGACGCAGTGGTCGCTTCCTCGAACGACGGAGGAGTGCAAGACTGCAAACCTGAAACAAAAAAATAAGCAAACGCTGTTTTTTTTTTCATTCAGGATGAGTAAATGATTACTTAATTTTTTTGGTGAACTGTCCCTTTAAGTGAACATTCCATTTTATCACTTTGCAAACTTTATGGGAATGTTACTTTTAAAAGTTTAAATTTTAAATGTAGTTTTAAATGGACATTCTGAGACTAGTAGCAACATTTAAAACAGCAAATAATACATATATAATGTTTTTGTGCTAACATTTTGAGAACATTATTAAAGAGCAGACAAAATTGAATGTTGTCTTTAATGTTGCTGAAAGAACGTTTGCTCATAACTTCGAGAGAACCTTACCAGAACATTCTGAGAATGCATACTGAGCACACTACATCGTAAAATGTAACTATTTTTTATTGTATATAATATTATGGATAAAAAATTCCATTGTCACTGTAAAATGACGTTATGTTGCATGTGTAATTCAGAAAGTTTTCCTGTTATTATGTCGAACAATAAATTTGATTATTTTGAAATATTAAAACAACTCTCGAAGTCCCGATTTGAATCAAATGATTCACGATATGCACTACGAAATCCGGATCTGAATCAAATGATTCGCGCTCCGTGCTCCAAAGTACCAATCTGAATCAAATGATTCACGAACCATAATTTCAGATAAAAAATCATATCGTTCAATTCGCGAAATGATTCGCGAATCCACTCCGAAGTTCCGATCTAAATCAAATGATTCGCGATCTGCGCTCCAAAGTCCCGATCTGAATCAAAAGATAATTTCAGATCAGATCGCGGTTCGCGAATCGTTTAATTCGCAAAATGATTTGCGAACCCGCTCCGAAGTTCCGATCTAAATTAAATGATTCGCGATCCACGCTCCAAAGTACCAATCTGAATCAAATGATTCACAAACCATATTTTCAGATAAAGAATCATATCGCGGTTCGCGAATCGTTCAATTCACGAAATGATTCGCGAACCCGCTCCGACGTTCCGATCTAAATCAAATGATTCGTGATCCACGCTCCAAAGTCCCGATTTGAATCTAATTATTCGCGAACCATAATTTCAGATAACCAAGCGGATCGCGGTTCGCGAATCGTTCTATTAGCGAAATTATTCGCGAACCCATATCGGGATCTGAAGTCCCGATATGAACAAAATGATTCGCGATACGCGATGCTCCAATCTAAATCCAATGATTGGCGATCCACAATTTGAAATCCCGATCTGAATCAAATGATTCGCGATATGCGATCCATTTGGAGCGCTTCGAAACAGTGAATCATTTTGAGGCGCAATGGTTTAACTGACTCTGAGTTTTGAAAAGCTCCGTTTCACCCATCAGGTGCTTTTTAAAATCATTACAATCGATGTTGAAATTGGAAAATAAATAGCTCTTTTAATTTGATCTGTTTTTTGCTAGCGACTAGCTTGAACTGGATGATCGAAGTCACGAGTTTGAATCAATCGGAGCGGTTCCAGCGTAAATGACTCACTCAAATGATTCGGTTTGTCTGTTCTTCCGCTTTTCGCATCTTCAGCCACGTTTACACAACACTGTCAGTGCTACTACTTGCTTAGCTAACTAGTTATATGACATTAACTGAAATTAGTGGGAAAAGTATGATGTTTACAAATAAAATATCAGTTTTTCGATTCCAAAGATCCAACACAAATCTATGAAGACACCTTACGAACCCTGAAATAAGAAATCACAGTCAAGTGCATTACATTATAGGATACATTCTACTTGAATGCTGTTCTAAACATGGCCAAAAGTGGTGGAAACAGGTTTCCATGCAAAGTAGTACTTCTCAAAAGCATGCATGTAAAAATCACCATCGTTTTCCAGCACAGGGAAGCTGCGCGCTCCTCTCAGATCATAGATGTTCTCGTCTCGTTCTGAGGGAAGCTGACTGGCCGACCAGGCCGCTCCAGGACCGCCGAATTTGGGAATGTTTAGCACCGCACGGCCCTTCTTAGCAGGAGACGCCTTCAGCGCTGGACAAACCCAGAATGAGACGCCTGTTAGATCACAACATCTCCTTTAGATCTTTATTTACTTTCACTACTGCAGTCACTCACAAGTGCTTTTCCTGAACACATTGCTGCTCATGAACCTGAAGAAGCGGTCGGCGTAGAAGTTCGGCCGGTGGACGGAAACAGTGTCCTAAGAAACGGAGGAGAGATGTGAGCATTTATTTATCAGGCAAAATGTGTTTTGTTTTTTCAGTGTGATGGAGAGAAAAAGACAGACTGGAACTGAAGTAGAGAGAAACAGAAGTTGGAAAGCGAATGGAAAGAGACGTTCTCTCAGACGTACGGTATCTACAGCGAAACCAAACACAAGAGATCCTTATCAAAGTCTGTCCACCGTCTCAGTGAATCTCCACACACACACACACACACACACACACACACACACACACACTCACATCTCATGCATTATTAAAGGAGGCTACAGGGTGAAATTACCCTATTGGGGCATCAGGACCACATTCAGTATTCACCTTCACAAAAAACAGTCTGTGCATCACAGTTTGTGTTTATACAGATGTGCAGGGAGCACAGAATGATGTGTTAATGACAATATTTCACTCCAAAAACTACAGAGCACCTGCATCATATGCAATATATAATACAATTTTAAAGGGCCCAAAATAAAATAAAAACATTGCAACAAATCAATAAATAAATAAATAATTAAAGGAATTAAATTAAATTAATTAATTAAATAATTTTATTATTTTTAATTTATAGCTAAATAATTTTAAATTAAAAAAATATATATAATAATATTAACTACAAGGCACTATATGTAATATAAAACACAATTCAAAACATTGGCAATTTTGCCAGTGAAATTAAAAATAAAGTAATTAATTAAAATAAAATAATTAAAATTGCTTATACAGTACCAGTCAAAAGTTTTTGACTAGTAAGATTTTTCATGTTTTTCTTAGAGAAGCCTGCAATTATTTGATGCAAAATACAGCAAAAAACAGTAAAATTCTGAAATATTTTTACTATTTAAAACAATTGTTTTTATTTGAAAATATTTAAAAAATATAATTTATTTCTGTGATTTCAAAGCTGAATTTTCAGCATCATTACTCCAGTCTTCAGTGTCACATGATCCTTCAGAAATCATTCTAATATGCTGATTTGCTGCTCAAAAAACATTTATTATTTTTATTATTATGTTTAAAAAAGCTGAGTAGAATTTTTTTTGTTTCTTTGATGAATAGAAAGTTCAGAAGAACAACATTTATCTGAAATAAAAAAATGTTTTGTAACATTATAAATGTCTTTATCATCACTTTTGATCAATTTAAAGCATCCTTGCTAAATAAAAGTATTAATTTCTATAATTTCTTTCTCAAAAAAAAAAAAAAAAATTATTTATACAGAATTTATACAGACTCCAAGCTTTTGAATGGTATAGTGTAAAATATTACAAAAGTTTTTTTTATTATTTTATATAAATGCTGAATTGGACCTTTCTATTCATCAAATAATCCTGAATAATAATAATAAATGTTTCTTGAGCAGCAAATCTGAATATTTGAATGATTTCTGAAGAATTATGTGACACTTAAGACTGGAGTAATGATGCTGAAAATTCAGCTTTGATTGCAGAAATAAATTACATTTCAAAACATACTCAAATAGAAAACAGTTATTTTAAATAGTAAAAATATTTTACAATTTTACTGTTTTTGCTGTGCTTTGGATCAAATAAATGCAGCCTTGGTGTAAACATTAAATCTTACTGTTCAAAAACTGGTAGTGTATATTTAAATATAAATACTTTTTAAACTTCCAAAATATCTAAATGTTACTTCTGGCTCCTAAATATGATATAATATAATCTTTAAGATAATTATGCACCTAAATGTAAAATCTAAATCTAAGATTTGTATAGAAGTAAAATTAGTTATTTGTACTGGGGCAGGAGATGAATTCATCACAGAACTGTGTTTATAGTGTAGATGTATAGTACCAGGAGGATTATGATGCATTATAACAGTGAAGATGAAGATGTATTTGAGTGTGTTTCTCACCCCATCATGCACCAGAGCCTTCCATGTGTGTTCCAGCTTCTTTATGAGTCTGCAGGAAAAACAGAAAAACTCAAACATCAGCTTCACTTCACAGACTCACTGAAGCACAGAGCCACAGACTGCTGAGTGTCCTGATGGAGAGCTTCGGATTTATTTTTGTGACTTAATGCAGTCTTCTAAAAAATGTTACATAAGAGCATAAAACAACCTCGAAAGCTAGTGAAGATTATGAAGCCATGCGGCTCATCACAGTTGCTCTCTATGAGATTCACTAACATCAGCAACTAAGAAAATACGAAAAAGGAGAAAATATGAAAACTCTAAAAGGCCACCTGCACTATATGCAACATAAAACACAATTTAAAAAGGGCACAAAAAAAACAATTCTTTAAAAAATTACAGTCGCTATTAAATAAATAAATAAATAAATAAATAATAATAATAATTTTATTATTGTTTTATTTTTTAAAAACTAATTTTTTTTTGTTCAATTTTGCAATTAAATATTACAAGAGTAATATTTATTTATTTTGATTTAATTTAGAACAAAATAAAATACAATTAAACCAATAAATAAACAAATAAATGGTCCGGTTTCCTTAATGCAGATGGATATTTATAAGCAATATAAATGTCCATATGCAATATTAGACAATTAAAAAATAAAAAGCTAATTTAGGTTAAAAACAGACCATAATAAAAATAAATGGTCATAATTAACTAATTAAGAGTCTTAAAGGGTAGACAGTTAAAAAAATAAAATAAAATAAAATAAAATAAAACAAAATATTTTTAAATTCACAATTGTATTAAATAAATAAATAATACTATAATTAAATAAGTAAATAAATGCAAAATTATGCATTTTTTTATTATTGTTTTATTTTTTAAATACAGTTTTTTTGCAGTGAAATTTTACAATATTAATTTATTTATTTCATTTACTTAATTCAGAACAAAAAAATAAAATGAAACCAATAACTAAATGGCCAGATTTCCTTAATTCAAATGTATGCAATATAATATAAATGTCCATATGCTATATAAGACACACACGCACACCAAAAAAAGCTTAAAAACAATTTACAATTTAAATTAATTCATTAAAAATTAATTAATTAATTAACTAATTAATAATAATAATTTTATTATTGTTTTATTTTTTAAAATACTATTTATTTTTCTGTTTTGCAATGAGATGTTACAATAGTAATACTTATATATATATTTTTTAATCTGAAAAATAAATAAATAAATAAATAAAATTAAACCAATAAATAAATGGCCAGAATTCCTTTATTCAGATGGATATTTATATGCAATATAAATGATCATATGCAATATAAGACACAAAATTAAACCAATATATAAATGAATGGTCAGATTTACCTAATTAAGAGGTAGACAATTTAAAAAATAAAATAAATTAAAATAAAATAATAAAATAAAATAAAATAAAATATTAATGTACATATCAATAATTATTTAAAAATAATAATAACACAAGCACTGTATTTAATATAAAAAAAATCAATAAAAAATAAATAAACAACAACTGTTACAGAATATTTATTTTTAGTAATATTTTTAGATATCAGTATGTATAAAACTGTAAAATCTAAATCTTACATCAAGCTCTTAAATATTATATACCTTAAAAATAAATTAATTAAATTAAAATAAATTAAATGAATTTTAAAATGTAATTTAAATGTTAAATCTTACACAGGTTTGACATTTGTAAATAAATGAATAAATAAATAAATTGTGGGCATTAAAAATAAATCATGTGATTTGAAAGTCAGGATTTAGGAGTTTTCACTGATTTAGTGAAGAGAGCAGATTTGAAATGTGCTTTATGACTGAACTGATTTTATTTTATTGACCTGTAGGACTGCAGGATGTCTATGATGCCGATGAAGAGCAGGAGTCTCTCTCCTTTCCCGTTGACAGCAGGAATCCCACCCATCCTGCAGAGAGAGAGAGAGCAGACAATCAGTGTGTGCTGCTGAATCCGATCAATCTGGTGATGTTAAAGAGAGACACACACGTGTCGTCCGTGTCTATGGAGCCTCCGCACGCCGCTCCTCCCTGAATGGACTCCATGGCGGTGGAGTAAAGCGCTCGCTGAGCGGCCGGTCTCTTCTCATCGCTGCTGCTCTGCGATCCCTCCATCTGCTGATCGCGCTCCGCCTGATCCAGATTATGAACACCCAGCAACAGACTGTAGTCCATGATCTTAAAACTCTCCAACACCTGCACACAAACAACACACCTTCACTAGAAAACCCTCTGCACTTTATATCCACAGTAACCCAACTAGGGCTGTGCAATTAATTTAAATAAAAGCAATCATAAAATAAAATAAAATAAAATGTTAGATTTTTATAAATATTGATTTGAAATATTACAGAACAATATTTCTGTACAGTATAATAGTATTTTCTTACTTTGTATTTATTTAGCAATTTTTCTATTTTTCTAGCAATAATGACAATGTTACATTTTTAGATTTGGTAGCAATGATGATGATAATATTAATAAAAATTATTATTATTTTATAAACATATGGCTACATAATCATTTTTAAATCAGATTTAACAACAACAATAATTATTATTTTTTATTTTACAGTGAAATATCACAATAGTAATATTAGTTGTACATATTAGTTTAATACTAGTTTTAATATTAGTTTCACAATAGTTTTATTTAGCAATTTTTATATTTTTATTTAGTAACAACAACAACAAAAATAATAATCATTATTATTATATTATTATTATTTTATATTGTATGACTAAATAATCACAACATTTTTGCAAAATATTGTAGCCCTACAAGTAAGAAAAACAAACCTATAATTTTTGGTTTTAATTACATTTTAAATCAGAATAAAATAAAATAAAATAAAATAAAATGTTATTTTTGTTATTATTATTATTATTATTATTATTTTATAGCTGTATAGCTAAATAATCACAAAATTTTGGCCAATTATTGTAGCCCAACAAGAAAAACAAACCTATAATTTTTGGTTTTAATTACATTTTAAATCAGAAACACTAAAATAAAAATTAAATTAAATTAAATTAAATTAAAAAATAAAATAAAATAAAATAAAATAAAATAAAATAAAATAAAATAAAATAAAATAAAACAAAATAAAATAAAATAAAATAAAATATTATTTTATAGTTGTATGGCTAAATAATCACAACATTTTATCCAAATATTGTAGCTCTACAAGTAAGAAAAACAAACCTATAATTTTTAGTTTTAAATCACATTTTAAATCAGAATCACTCATTTGAAAGTAAAATCAAATCAAATCAAATAAAACAAAAAATAAAATAAAATAAAATAAAATAAAATAAAAGTATTATTTTTCCTAAATACTCAATTTCTATTTTACAGTGAAATGTTATAATAGTATTATTTCTTATTATTTAGTAATTTATATTCTAAATAGTAAATGAATTAGCAATATATATTTTTATTTAGTAACAAAAATAATGTTAATTTTATTTAATAGCAATTATTATTATTATTATTATTATTATTATTGCTATTAAATAAAAGTAACACTATTATCATTAACCAGGGCTGCATGATTAATCAAACAAGATATCTAATAAATAAATAAATATTATTTCCTTTTTTTTTTTTTTTAAATACTTGATTTGAAATATTATAGAACATTTCTGTATCTGTACAGAAATGTGTATTCTGCATCTACAAACAATTAGAAAAGTGATAATTCCCCATATTGTGCAGCCCTAAACCCATACGGATGTGTGAACCCATACACACTCACCAGACAGTCTCTCTGGAGCGTCTTCACCAGGGCGTTGTACGTGTCCACGTCCAGCAGGAGTCCGTCCTGAACGTCCTGCATGAAGTCCAGGTCTTTAAAGGTGGGCTTGGACTTCTCGCGCTCTTTCTTGGACGCTCGGCGCTTGTACGTGGAGCCCTTCAGGTCGAACTTGAGGTGCATGCGAAAGACGCGCGGCAGGATGTTATTCATCACCACGATTCGGATGTTCTTCCCGCCCGACTGAACGCAGTACAAACCGAAGAACTTGGGCAGCAGCGTGCGCGGATTCTGGTTCAGGTTCTGAGAGACAAACAACACAGATGAGCCTCACTTTAAGAGTCAGGGTTTTTTTTTTACTATATTTAATTATATTTATTATGATGTTTGCAGATCAAACTGATCCTATCTGGTTTTAATACAACTCATTAATATTATACTATAAAAAAAAATGGATAAAATAAATAAATAAATATTTAACAATCATTTTTAAATTATATTTAATATTTTCATTTTCACAAATTGTAAATACATACGGTATACAGTTTTTTTCACGTAAATGTTATTGTATGTTTGTGTTATTGGAAGTTAATTTTTATTATTATTTTATTTTAATTACACTTATTATTTAGGAATTTAGGCCCATTTTGAGCACAAATTAGGTAGAAATTTGTGGCATTTAAAAATATTTGGAAATTATATTTTATAAACTACATTAAAACTATACATTTATAAAACTTATATTTTATGAACTATTTTATTTTTAAAAAATATATTAAAAAGAGTGCTTTAAAACTCTCTAAGGTTTTGGTTTTAAATATATAATAAATGTATTAAAATGTATTAAATAAATTAGTTATAATTTGCATTTACTGTATCATTTACTTATTGCATATTATTATTTATAAATAAATATTAAATTGATTTCTTACAAGTAAGAAAAACAAAGCTATAATTTTTGGTTTTAATTACATTTTAAATCAGAACCACTAAACTAAACTAAACTAAAATAATTGTATTATTTTTCTCAATTACTATTTTACAGTGACATATTACAATAGTATTATTTATTATTATTTAGCAATTTATATAGTAAATTAATTAGCAATTTATATTTTTATTTAGTAACAATAATAATGTTAATTTTATTTAATAGAAATTATTATTATTATTATTATTATTATTATTTTATTACTAACCAATTATTATTAACCAGGGCTGTATGAGTAATCAAAAAACCTAAATCAGGAGATATCTAATAAATAAAAAAATAAATATTATTTTCTTATTTTTTAAAATACTTGATTTGAAATCTGTATTCTGCATTGACAAACAATTAGAAAAAGAACAATTCCCCATATTGTGCCTTGAACCTTACAAATATTTTCATTATTTTATATTAGAATTTTAATTTTTTCATTTTAAATATTAAAAAAAAATTCAGATAGTTTTCATTTCACTTAAGTTAAAGATAAATAACTAAAACTAACCAAAACTAAAAACTAAAACGTAATAAAAACTATACAAACATAGAAAAATTAGTTAAAAATTAAAAACTATAATAGTATATCAATTATGCTAATATAACAGTTTGAAAATTGTAAACATGGCACATGTGACCTATTAATTAATTAATCAATTATATATTTTTTTTTAGCATCTTTTGTGTATAAATGCACAAATTAATTGCCTTCAGATGTATTACTTCACTTATTCCTAATGCTTAATGCAACTTCTCATCACATGCATTTTTTAACATCTTAAATATTTTAAAGGAGTTGGTGTAAAATGCTAATGTAAAAATGCCAGAAGTATTACGTCGTCCAGAAAGCTTTATCATACCCTTTCACACTGTAATCAGGCACACTACTGTACGTAGGATGGATAGTACGCAGGTTGTGAAGCTGGAGCTGGACTGAAGATGAGGCTGATGACTCACCATGTAGTATCCTGGAAGCAGCTTCTGCAGGAATTCGGCCTCTTTGTGCATGACGGTCTTCAGGATGAATTCATCGTCTCGAGTGACGTAGAAAATGGAGCCGCTGGCACCGGGATTCGAGAGCTCGATCAACGGTTCATTACAGAGAGAATACTGCAACAATCACACAGATGAACAGAGACGTCACAGATGCTGCAGTTATTCTGATTAATGATTATACTCTCGACTGAGTCATGTAAAAAATGTAAGATTAGAGATTAAAGTCATATTTCGAGAATACAGTCAAATTATTTCGAGAATAAAGTCGAAATGTTACAAGAATAAAGTAAAAACTACGAGAAAAAAGTCAAAATATTTAGAAAATAAAGTTAAAATTATGAAAATAAAGTCTAAATATTTCAAGAATAATGATGAAATTATAATCAAGTCAAAATATTTCAAGAATAAAGTAAAAATTACAAGAACAAAGTTGAAATATTTCGAAAATAAAAGTTGAAATTGCAATAATCAAAATATTTCAAGAATAAAGTCAAAATAATATGAGAATAAAGTTGAAATGTTTAGAGAATAAAGTCGAAATATTTCAAAAATAAAAGTTGAAATTACAATAATCGAAATATTTCAAGAATAGTCTGAATGTTACAAGAATAAATTCAAAATATTTAGAAAATAATGTCGAAATTACGAGAATAAAGTCAAAATATTTTGAGAATAAAGTCGAAAATTATGAGAAAGTTGAAATGTTTAGAGAATAAAGTCAAAATTACTAGAATAAAGTCAAAATATTTCAAGAATAAAGTCAAAATAATATGAGAATAAAGTTGAAATATTTAGAAAATAAAGTCAAAATTCCAAAAATAAAGTTTAAATATTTCGAGAATACAGACAAAATTACGAGAATAAAGTTGAAATTATGAGAATTTATTTTGACTTTATTCTCGAAATATTTAGTCTTTATTGTTGAAACATTTCAACTTTATTCTCATAATATTTTGACTTTATTCTCATATTTTGACTTTATTCTCTAAATATTTCAACTTTATTTAATTTATTCTCTAAATATTTTGACTTTATTCTTTATTCTTGTAATATTTTGACTTTATTCTCAAAATATTACGACTTTAATCTCTTAGTCTTAGATTTTTTTAATGTGGCACTAAAGACACTGCATTAAACATGACATTTTTGTAAAAAAATGTAAATAGAAGCAACATAAGAGCTGGGATCACACACACACACACACACTCACCCACTCATCAGTGGATATCTGTTGTTTTAAGTGCTTAAAAAGGAAAGTATTAGTGTGGTAATCACCACCCATCTGTCTCAGGTAATGTGTGTGTGTGTGTGTGTGCTTATAAAGCACCCATGTGCTTCCACACACACCTAGTATGTTTCAGTTTCATTTAAGCTCCAGACGCTCATATCATAATTAGGCATTAACCTTCCCATGACCCTCAGCACTGCCCTATATAAACCTCAACACTGACCGCACACTTATCCAGCCTCACCGGCTTCTCAAAAAAGAGTCAAGATATAACAAATCAGCTACAAGATGATCATTAATTTGTTTTAAAGCAAAAAAAATCATTTGAAAAATAATTTTAAAATATTAATTCTGGGGTCAGTAAGATTGTATCACTTAAAATCATAACTTTCTATTTTAAATAAATGTTGTTCTTTTGAATTTTCTATTCATCTTTGAATCCTGAAAAACAAAATGTATCACAGTTTCCACAAAAATATTGTGCAGCACAACTGTTTTCAACATTGATAATAATCAGAAATGTTTGTTGAGCAGCAAATCAGCATATTAGAATGATTTCTGAAGGATCATGTGACACTGAAGACTGGAGTAATGATGCTGAAAATTCACAAAAATAAATTACATTTTAACAGATATTCACATAGACAACAGTTATTTTAAATAGTAAAATTATTTCAAAATTTTATGCTGTATTTTAGATCGAATAAATGCAGGCTTAGTGAGCAGAAGGGCCTTCTTTAAAAAATGTTTACAAATCTTACTGACCCCAAACATTTGATCAGTAGTGGAATATAAATTTCTATAATGTATTTTATTTTTTATATTATTTTTAATTATTTTACAAGTCAATAAGCTACTCATCCCACAGCTGATATGAACAAAATTAATCAAGAACATGGTACAAAAAAAACAACTAAGTAATTAGAATTAATAATTATGTTTTTCTGAACACAGAATCATAAATCATTTGTTACACTTCAAAACCATAAAACAAGTTCTGTACACACAGACCCAAACATGACCAAACATGCAGACAAAACACACAAACATTAAAGCCCATGTAAGTTGATGTAAAACAAAACCTCACCTAACAACATCACACACACACACACACACACACACACACACTCATTCAGAAAGCATCAATCAAAACAGACAGAAGTGAGACTAAAGTGTCAAGCATCTTTTTCTGGCATATTTTATCTGAAGTAAAGAAAACTCAAATAGTTTCTTATAGATGTTTTTAAATAAAGGCTGAGTTGATGGTGGTGAATCAGTTTCTTTGTAACCTACATTTTACATTTACGTTAAAAAATTGCGTTCATTCGTGAAGATTATCATGATGAACAAAACGTGTAAGAATCAGTGCTCATTTTCCAGAAGGAAGCCAATGGAAAAATCCTACGGTGTTTTTCTCAAAGGGATAATATGTCAAAATACAAAAGTTCTCCTGTGTGTACAAATACGAAATAACACACACACACACACAATTATTAGTGAATGTGATTTGTGTTGCGTCTCACCAGATAGTCGTCAGGACGGATCCCGAAGAGTTCTCTGAAGTAGCGAAACGCCACCGGAGCGTAAGTTTTAAACCTGAAGTCTGGATAATGATGCGCCGGCGTCAGATTACTGCCTTCACTGAGAGAAACAGAGACACACACATCAAATCTGGATGATATGACTGATCAAAAGAACTTAAGATTTTACATTTCACAATAAAATGATTTTTAGAAACAAATGAATCCTTGGTGACCTTGAAAATAAAACAAACAAAAAATCTTACCAGCCCCAAAACTGTGCTATAATATGTTTATGGGTCAAAGATGGAAAAGGGTTTAAACATAAAAGTGTAAAACTGCTTTAAATTTTTCCAAAAAAATTAAAAAGTTTTCTGTTTAATGTAATTGCATTTTGGTTTTTGGTTTTTAGAGCAAAAAATAAATATCATATATTTTTTCCTAATTTACAGAAGACACCCACTAAAATGTCATTCAGTGTAACAATCTTAGCAGGCAGAATAAAAATCAATTTATGGCATATTGAAAGATTACTTTCACCCCAAATACGAATTATAATAAATCTGCCACTATCCTTGGTTTTACCCATTTGTCAGTAAGAATTTTTTACTCGTTTAAAACACAATAAAATTTTACACGCTCCCTTGTTCTTTTATATATTTTAATGTGTACAAGTCAGAATAAGCATTTTGTTTAAATTTTTACATGAATATTGTGTTACACTGACAATGTCACATTTTATTCTCCAAAAACTTATTTGAAACCTTAAAAGCCTTAGAAGTAGACACTTTACTTACATTTAATGTGCTTTCTATGGACATAAAATCACTTTCGTAAACATCTTAACATCTCTGACCCTTATATAATATGTTTAGATATTTGTACTGAAAAATAAGACAAAAATACAGAATGAGAACTTCATTTTTTGCAGAGGATTGACTTATAGTCACTGATTGTAAGAATAAAATTATTTGAATTAATATTCCGGGGGAAAAAAAAAAAATCAAATCAAAGCTGTAAAATTTTGAAATATTTTTACCGTTTCAAATAACTGCTTTCTATCTGACTATATTTTAAAATGTAATTTATATCTGTGTTGCAAGGCTGAATTTTCAACCCAGTCCAGGACTGGACTTTAAAAAACTAAAAAATCTTACTGTCCAAAAACATTTGACAGCTACTGTACATTATATTTCAGAATACATTTTTCTACTAAAATGTTGGCTAATGCATTAAGCCATCCAAAACCAGATTTTTTTTTCCTATTTAAATAAAGACCAAAGCACTAGCTATACTAGTAATGCTTGACTAGCAAACACTACTAACTAGATTCTCCGTGGTAGTGAGATTATATGAACAGATCGGTTTAACACTCTCATACAGACCTGGGGAAGAAAATGCTCTCCACCACGTAGAAGTCTTGCATGAGGACGTCCCGCTCGGGTTTGGAGCTCAGGTTACCCACGGTGTAGCCGATCCCCAGCTGAATGGCTCCTTTCAGGGCAGACGAGGTCGTCTGTCGACACACAAGACGAACACTTCAGACAGCAGTTAAACATGCCCTGCATCCCTGACATACAATAATGACTGGATAACAGCATGAAGACAGATACAAGGGACCAAACAGCAAACTACGAAAATATAAAAGGTTCATACAGATAATGCACCCCCTTGTCATCCAAGATGTTCACGTCTGTCTTTTTTCATTCGTAAAGAAATTATACTTTTTGAGGAAAACATTTCAGGATTTCTCTCCATATAGTGGACTTCTATGGTGCCCGAGAACTTAAACTTTCAAAATGCAGTTTAAATGCAGCCTCAAAGAGCTCTAAACGGTCCCAGCCGAAGAAGAAGAGTGTTATCTAGCGAAACGATTGGGTATTTTCTAAAAACAATTTACAATTTATATTTTTTTTAACCTTAAATGCTCGTCTTGTCTAGCTTTGCGTCAGCTCCGGTTCAAGGCAGTTAGGGTACGTCTAAAAATTCCTGTCTCATTTTCTCCTCCAACTTCAAAATCGTCCTGCATCGCTGCAGAAGGCCCAGTGTTTACAAAGTGAACACGCAAAGAAGATCAAATGCCTCTTACAAAAAAAGGGAAAACAGCAATGTAGGGCGATTTTGAAGTTGGAGGAGAAAATGAGATGGGAGTTTTTTGACATACCCTAACCCTGAACGAGGATTTGTGCATTTGAGGTTAAAAAGTATATAAATGGTCATTTTTTAAAAAAATAACCAATTGTTTTGCTAGATAAGACCCTTCTTCCTTGGCTGGGATTGTTTAGAGCCCTTTAAAGCTGCATTTAAACTGCATTTTGGAAGTTCAAACTCATGGGCACCATAGAAGTCCATTATATGGAGAATATTCCTGAAATGTTTTCCTCAAAAAACAATTTCTTTACAACTGAAGAAAGAAAGACATGAACATCTTGGATGACAAGGGGGTGAATACATTATCTGTACATTTGTGTTCTGGAAGTGAACTAGTCTTTTAACTAGTTGGTTATTAGCATACATATTACTAACATATTGGCTGTTTATTAATACTTATAAAGCTCATATTAATGCCTTATTCTTTTTTTATATTTTTTAATAAATATTAAAATATATATATTATTTAAAAAAGTATTAAAAAAATTAATTTAATTTTTAAAAAATATTTTTTTTATTTTCAAAATTCTATAACATTTTTATATAAATATATAAATATTTTAGATAAAATGCATATTCTTATAATTCTTTATATAAAATTATATGCAAATATCACATCAGACTAACAGTTTTTTGAAGTAAAATTGTGATTGAAATTGACGCTTCAGATTGAGACGCTGTGAAGGCGATGGGTGACTCAAGACGCACCTTCTTGTAGGTGGTTTCACCAGACGCATCGACCCGCCTGTGACCGATCTTCTTCTCAGGGCCGGAGCTGGAGTGACACGAGGACGACGGCATCTAAAAAGAAGAAAAATTGCAAATGAGATCTCCTTAATAGATCTCAGTTATTTCTCATAGACAGAAAAGAGAGTAAATAAAGCAACAAGCCCCGTGAAGCCGTGGTTTACAGTGAATTTTTAACAGCTGAGGGGCGTTGTTAGGCATGGTGCAAAGTGGAATGCCTAAAACCTCTTTGTCTGTTATAAATTCACTGTAAACCACAGCTTCACAGGACTTACTGCTTTCATAAAACGTTTTTTTCATACACATAAGAAGGTTTCACAAAATAAAACAGAGCAAATAAAGTGTGATGATATAAATAAAAACAGTATTCTTCCACCAAACAATGTAGTTCCTCAGAAACATCTGTGGTTGCAGCAAAGTGGTTGCCGAGCAACACACAAACGTAAACAAAGGCGTATGTTTATAGAATAATTTACAACAGCTTCTAATGTGGCTCAACCAATCAGAATCAAGGACCGGAACTGTCTGTTTAATAATGGAAATTTGATCATCCAAAGATGATCTCCAAATCTGAGCTGCTATCCACATGCATTTCATAGCTCTGTTACTGTATGATTCATTTGAGCCTGTTTTTATTTCTCCTGAGGAGTTTTAGGAAAAACATTCAATTAACCTTTCATCCAAAAATGAACATTTCTTAATATGCGCTCACTCTCAGCCCATCCAAGATGTAGATGAGTTTGTTTCTTCATCAGATTTAGAGAAATGTAGGATGGCATCACTTGCTCACCAATGGATGTGAATGGGTGCTGTCAGAATGAGAGTCCAAACAGCTGATAAAAACATTAGAATGATCCACAAGTAATCCACACCACTCCAGTCCATCAGTTCACATCTTGAGAAGACAAAAGCTGCATGTTTGTAAGTAACAAATCCATCATTAAGGCGCCTTTAAATGTCATTTAAAGGCGCCATAATCCATAATATCGTTTCCTCCAGTGAAAAAAGCCTCCTGTTAATCTCCCACATTGTTTTTTTGGACTGTTTTGGCTTGTAAACGATGCTTGATCTGTGCAGATTTCTCTCCTGATTCAGACTAGACCACTTTTTCAACAGAGGAAGTGTTATTATGGATTACAGACTCAGTGTAAATATCTTAATGATGGATTTGTTTCTTACAAACACGCAGTTTTTGTCTTCTCAAGATATTAACTGATGACTGTGATGTTTTTATCAGCTGTTTGGACTCTCTTTCTGACGGCACCCATTCACATCTATTGGTGAGCAAGTGGAATGTAAATTAAATTAAGAAAATGTAAATTAAAAATGTAAATTAATTAAGAAACTACATTTCTTCTCCAAATCTGATGAAGAAACAAACTCATCTACTATTTTGGATTGCCTGAGTACATTTTCAGCAAATTTTATTTTTTTGATGAACTATTCCTTTAAATTTCAGTTTCTGAAACAATAGATCAACGTCATTTTCCAAACACTTGAACGTTTAACTCTACTCAAGATTGCATTAAGAGTGACCAAAATTAATGATATAGAAATAATAAATGATGCTTCACCTCGGTTATGTAGGTCTTCTTAAGAGCAGCGTCTGAAACGACAGAGGAAGGAATGGGCATTATGACAAATGTAGATCATTAAAAAAATAATAATAAAAGATGAATTTAACCTAAAGCAGTTTATATCAGTGAGAAAGCACAAAAAGGAGCATGCATTGCATGCAACGTACTAGTATGCAACTATGTTGTCACGTGACCACATTAGGTTGCACATCTGATTCATTGAAATAAATATGGAAATTTAACATTTTTATGCAATTTTCTGTAAAAATGTCTGTTTAGAATCATGCTTTGTATTACTTCCATTTCAGTCGTCACACAGGAATTGGAAGGTCACGTCGAGTGCATTGCACTGTGGGATACATTAACCCAAACACATTTTGGAAGCTATAATATGTACAGTAACTATAAACACACATACTGCAAAACTAGTATGAAGAGCATGCTATTTTGAACACACTTCGGTTAATGTGTGAATATCAGTTCAAGGACAAACAGCGGGAGTCTGCAGCTCTGTGCCTCGCAGATATTTCACACTGCGCTTTTCTTGCACATGTTTCTGTGTCACTGAATTCAAGGGGAGGGGGCGGAGCTACAGACAAGCAAACCTGTCAATCATCCCTCCGCACGTGCCGGCGCGGAATTAAGGCAAGATAACAGGACGCAAAATGAGACCTGACCTGCTTTACACCCGAGAGGAGCGAGACAATTTAATAACGGGGAATTAGAGCAGCAATACAGTGCAGAAAAAAGTCTTCATTTCATCCTGGGACACGGATGAATCTCATCAACACATGCTCAGGTCATATTTTTAGCACATAATCAAAATAAAATAAATAGGAAAATACATTTTGCATGAAGAAAATTAGGCAATAACTGTTTGTGTGCATAAATTAAAATTTATATTTTGATTGAAAATGATGTTGCAGTGTTATAAATATTTATCTCAAAAGCAAAGATATACTAAAAATAAATAAAAACAAAAAGTAAAACAAAAATGTAAAAAAACAAAAACATATTTAAAAGAATAAATAAAAAAAATAATAAAATAAATAAAAATACATATTGCATGAAGAAAATTAAGCTTTAAAAACGTATATTTTGAATAGAAAATGATGTTACAGTGTTATAAATATATATAAAATATATTAAAAAAATAAAACAAAAAGAAAAAAAAGAAAACATATTTAGCATAAAGAAATTAAGCCTATTTTGAGACTTATTTTGAGACTACTATTATATTAATATTTGTTTAAAAATATTAATATAATAATAAATGTTCTAATGTCATGAAAATAATCTTGTAATAAGTTATAAATATATATCTAAAAAGAAAATACATTAAAAAAATAAAACAAAAAATATAAAAAAGAAAACATATTTAGCATAAAGAAATTAAGCCTATTTTGAGACCTATTTTGTGTCCATGATTATATTAATATTTGTTTAAAAATATTAATATAATAATAATTGTTTAAAAATATTAATATAATAATAAATGTTCTGACGTCATGAAAATAATCTTGTAATAAGTTGTAAATTTATATCTCAAAAGAAAATAAATAAAAAACTAAAATTAAACAAAAACAAAAACATAAAAAAAAAAAAAATTAAGCCTATTTAGGACCAAAAATTTGGTTTAAAAATATTAATATAATAATAAATGTTCCAATGTCATGAAAATAATCTTGTAATAAGTTATAAATATATATCTCAAAAGAAAATACATTTAAAAAATAAAACAAAAAATATAAAAAAGAAAACATGTTTAGCATAAAGAAAATTAAGCCTATTTTAAGACCACAAAAGCGTAAAAAAAAAAAAAAAAAAAAAAAATTATATATATATATATATATATATATATACATACACATATATATGTAATGTAATGATTTATTTAACTGAAGTCAGAATAAATTGAAATTACTAACAAAAATCACAGATGCATAAATACTCATTATTTAAATAATACATCAGTATTTTTTACTGAGAAAATGTATTTGTCACAATGCAGTTAGTCTTAAAAAAGGCTTTTTCGTGCAAACTATACTCTTATTTCAGGGTTAAATGCGTCCTGGACATGTTCTTGACAGATTTTGTGAGATCAAGAATATCCTCTGTAAAGCTTTTAGAGTGTGTGTGTGTTTTGGGAGCAGATGCGGTATTGTTGGCGTCTCTCGTGGAGGCGCATGTGCTTGAGGAGCAGATAATGAGAGCCGAGGAAACGCATGACATGTGCAGCCGTCGTCTGACTGCCAGAGACATAAATACACACAAACATGCTGAGAAAATCACTTCTGCCTCTCACACACGCTTCACAACCAGCGTTCAAACACGGACAAATGCTGCAAAACATCACTGCCAAAGATTTACCATGGTAACCATATTTACTATAGAGAGTGTTACTACAGTTTTACACTTTATGAGAAAATGTGGAGGCGTCTGCCTGTGCAAAATGCAGAAATGATGGTTAATTATGGATGTGTGGGATCTTTTGTTAAAGTGCAGGGTTTTATCTGAAATGTCACATAAGAGTCGTTTTACAAATCTAAATCCCAGAATCCAATGCAGACAGCAGATAACAGTGTTTGCCAAAAAACAACAGCTTTAAAAAGAGCCCAAATCAATTGTAATCATATTTGTGCCGCTGCGATTTATGGAAAGAGAAACATCAGGCTCGTGTCTGACCTGACAAAACCCGCATTACAACAGAGGATTGCAATGAAACATCCACAGAGAAAAGAATATGTTGGGATAAACAAAAATGATTTTTATACATTATACATACCAGTTTTATATTTTTTACGTTTTTTTAAAGAAGTCTCTTCTGCCCATTAAGCCTGCATTTATTTGATCTAAAGTACAGGAAAAAAATCGTAAAATTTTGGAATATTTTTACTATTTAAAATAACTGTTTTCTATTTAAATATATTTTAAAACGTATTTTATTCTTGTGATTAAAGCTGAATTTTCAGCATCATTACTCCAGTCACATGATCCTTCAGAAATCATTCTAATATGCTGATTTGCTGCTCAAAAAACATTTATTATTATTATAATATTGTTATTATGTTGAACACAGCTGAGTAGAATTTTTTCAGGTTTCTCCGATGAATAGAAAGTCCACATGAACAGGATTCTACTGAAATAGAATTTAAAGCATCCTTGCAAGATAAAAGTATTAATATAATTTCTATGCTATGGGTTTTATAATTAATATTCTATAATTTCTAAATAAATACATATGCTTATGAACATTTACCTTTGAAATAATATAGTTAAAAAAACAAAAAAATCATTGTAAATTTAAAATCTTCTTCAGACAGTCTTTTTTAAATTAAAAACGTAACTGCAGCATTTCTGAATTTTTGCCTTTTTTCTTGCAGTTCTAAATTATAAACTCTCAATTCTAAGAAGAAAAAAGTCAGAATTTTAAGATATAAACAAAGAAGCTCAATTCTGAGAAAAAAAATCTGAATTGTGAGTTAAATAGTCACAATTACAGTTTAATTAATTATTATATTTTTGAAATATTTTTTAAATTTTAATTAATTTTAATAAATTAAATGATATGAAAATTTACCTTCAAAATGATATAGATAACATTTTTTATTAATTAATTAATTAATTATATTTTTTAGAATTGCAACATATGAAGTAATAATTCTGCGAAAAAAAAGGTTTTGAGATATAAACAGAATTCCTAGATATAAAAATACTCACAAAAATAGTCACAGTTACCGTTTTTTAATTAACTAGATTTTTGAAATTAACTATTTTTTAATTAATTAATTATATTTTTAAATATTGTTTTATTTTAATTCATTTTAATTAATCATATTATCTGAAAATTTACCTTCAAAATGATATAGATACCATTTTTTAATTAATTAATTAATTTAATTAATTTTTACATTTTAATGAATTTTTATTATTTATATTATATAATATATAATACAATTTACCCTTGAAAAAGACCAAAAAAATCGTACTAAATTTAAAATCTCCTTCAGACAATGTAAAAGGCTTCAGAACTTTTTTTTCTGTAATTTCTAGTCTTATTGTGGCATTTTTGAAGGGAACTATATGGAAACTTGTTTTGGAATAAAAATGCAATTCGAAACGAAACTCTCAACTCTGAAAAGAAAAGTCAGAATTTTAAGATTTAAAGAATTGCAACATATGAAGTCACAATTCTACAAAAAAGTTGTGAGATATAAACAAAATTCCTAGATATAAACTCCATTCTGAGGGAAGAAAAAAAAAAAAAAAAATTATCGGAACTGTGATTAAAATTAAAAATAAAAAAAAAATTAATTAATTATTATTTTTTTTAATTCCATGGCGGCTTCCAAAGAATTATGATTACCATGCAAATTTTTTGAATTTGATAGTTTTAAATATTTTAATTTTTTAATATTTAAAATTTAAAACCATTTAAATTGGATAGGCAGGTAATTTCCTGCAGGAGGGAAAAATTATGATGTGGGTAAATGGAAATAATGTGCAAAAGTTACCAAAGTTAGTGAGCAAAAGCATAGTTACCAAAGCATTAAAAAACCCACCTAAACTAATAAATAACAGATTTGAGATTAATATAATAGCAGATCTATCTCATTTTAAATTAATACTAAAAACTGAGATGAAAAATTTACTTTTGCCAGAAATATACTTTTACTATGTTCAATTAAATAATAAATATTCAGCGATATCTTCAAAAGATTTTGGAATTTTGCCACACTTCTTTCTCTGTATATCGTGTTGATATGGCAACTAGTAAATACCGTATATTTGGTTACTCTATCATGTGTAGAAATATTTAAACCAGGAGTGTTACGACTAACCCCACGTTAGTTTGTGCACCACGCCTAAATTATTAATTGCGAGATGATAATGATAACCGTCTCAAGTGAATGAATCATCTGCAGTCAGCAGTGATAGAAGATGGTGTGAGAACAAAACTGACAAAGGATAAGAACCCTAAATCCCCGAAAACTGCATCACACATGCATTCAAAAATAAAGAAAAAAGGAAAATTTTTTTTTAACACAACAACACATCAAGGCTCATTAGATGAATCATGCAAACACTGGTGCCGAGAGTCTCACACCTCCAATGAACGCAGCACAATCTCACATTCACACTGTCAGCGCCAATTACATCACACAGCAAAACCACAACAAACACATTTACACATGGCAAAAATATGGGATCACTTAACAAAAACCACATACTCTCATCCAGCACATGATTGTTGTATATATTCAGAGCTGAGAGAAAATCTCAACAACTCAAAGAAAACCTTCCCTCTAATGACTAATCAATATGAGATGTAGAAACACACAGACTGTTGCCAGATGACAAGAAAAGCTCAATAAATCGTGTCCTTCATACTGGATGTTTAAAACCGCAACGTGAAGAATAAAAAAAGGACTATATGGTCTAATTTGGTCGAGAGACAGACTGGATCTCACCATGAGCGTTGTGGGAGAAAGCCAACAGACTGTTCGAGACTCACAGCCAACTGATTACGACGCTTCACGTACATCTGTTTAAATGATGATTTCAATGCAGCTATGATCGCTGGTCACTTTATACGGCTGTAAACAAGACTTCACTTATGGCAGCTCTACCATATACTTTAATAGATGGTAATACTTAAAGAGCAAGTACTGAATGACTGACATATTGAACTGGATGTATTGTGCATGAAGTGGGAAGAATAAAAGCATGAAGAAAGCACATAATGCTGTATAGACTTGTAAAATAACATTCAATTCTCACTTTCAATTCAGAAAAACTATCAAAATGCATTTATCATTCAACTGATATCCTGAAAGGGGACATCCATAAAACCAAAACAATTATAGTAACATATTATGGATTCTTGATATTGTGCATCATCATTACAGCATTTGGGTAAGTCTTATTATTTCTTATTTTTAAATGAAAGGGAATAAAATATAAATTAAAAATGCCTAAAATAATGAATTTATAGTTTTTCCTTTATGCTTAAAACGAGGGAGAAAAAAGAAAATATAATAATTATATATATACTAATCATGCATATATAAATTCCAGAATTGGTAGTTGTTGTTTTTTTTTTTTGCATATGTATTTATTATAACTGTGTTAGAATCAACTATATATGCATGCATTTTTATGCTAAAACAAAACAAAACAAATAATTATAATACTGCTATAATTCAGGAAAACAAAAATACTGATCAAGTTTGTAATTTTTGCAGTTTAATTTTCTTCTAAATGGCAAAAAATAGGGGGCTAGAAAATTATAAAATGTAAAGATTTTTAAAAACAATAAATTAAAATAAAAATTGCGTGCACACAAATATATGTATGTTTATAATTTTTGCAAGTTAATGCAAACTGCAGTTTAATAGGGGTCTAGAAGATTGCAAATGTAAAGCTTTTATTAAAAAAGAAAAAAATGTAAATAAAAATTGCGTGCACCCACACATGCATAAACGTATAAGTTTATAATTTTTGCAGTTTAATGCAAATTGCAGCTTAATTTTCTTTTGAATGGCAAAAATAGGGGGCTAGAAAATTATAAATGTAAAGATTTTTAAAAACAAGAAATAAATGTAAATAAAAATTGTGCATAAACATACACAAACAAACATATGTATAAGTTTATCATTTTTGCAGTTTCAAAGCAAACTGCAGTTTAATTTTCTTTGAATTGGCAAAAATTGGGGGCTAGAAAATTATAAATGTTAAGATTTTTAAAAGCAAGAAATAAATTTAAATAAAAATTGCACACACACATGTATGTATAAGTTTATAATTTCTGCAGTTTAATTTTCTTTCAAATGGCAAAAAATGGGGAGCTATAAAATTATAAACGTACACATTTTTAAAACAAGAAATAAATAAAAAAAAAATTGTGCATGCACACACGCATATATGTACACATTTATAATTGTTATGCAGTTTAATGAAAATTGCAGTTTAATTTTCTTTTAAATTGAAAAAATAGGAGGCTAGAAAATTATAAGAGTAAAGATTTTTAAAAACAAGAAAAAATGTAAATAAAAATTGCACACTCATACACACAAACACATGTATGTATAAGCTTATAATTTTTGCAGTTTAATTTTCTTTTAAATGGCAAAAAATAGGGGTTAGAAACTGATAAATGTAAAGCTATTTTTATATATGAAAAAAGGTAAATAAAAATTCTGCACACATCCCCACACATATATAAGTATACGTTTTTAATTTTTGCAGTTTAATGCAAATTGCAGTTTAATTTTCTTTTAAATGGCACAATAAAGGGGGCTAGAAAATAATAAATTTAAAGATTATTAAAAACAATAAATTAAAATAAAAACTGTGCACACACAAATATATGTATGTTTATAATTTTTGCAGTTTAATGCAAACTGCAGTTTAATTTTCTTTTAATCGCATTTTCTAAGCACTAGAAAATGATAAACAATACAAAAAGCAAGAAATAAATAAAGAAATTGTGTACACACACACACACACACATACATATGTACAAGTGTATCATTTTTGCAGTTTAATTCAAATTGCATTTAATTTTCTTTTAAATGGCAAAAAGGGGGGGTAGAAAATTATAAATATACAGATTTTTAAAAACAAGAAAAAAAATTTAAATAAAAATTGTGCGCACAGTAATTTCTAAAAATATGAAGAAAAAAAAAGATCAATTATACATGATTTTTGCAGTTTAATGCTACTGTTTCCATACAGCGAGTTGATTTGGATAAAAACATCTGCTAAATGAATGTAAATCTGACATAAATGAAAGTTCTTACACCATGATAATTATCTAAAAAACAAAAGTTGCTAGACAGTAGATGCAGCTACTGTAAAAACACTAAAGATGAGTGATTTCTGCCCCAGCAACAGCGCTAGAATCAGTTCAACCCCAAAACATCAGGAAAAAAAAAAAATAGCAGAGCCGGCTGCAGGTCAGGCCACAAACTGTCCGACCGCATTAAAGTCAGTCTATCACGAGAGCCAGAGGGAACCAGCCTCTGAATTAACACACCAAAACTGCCTGAAAACCAGCTGAATTTAACAAGAGAGCATGAGTCATTTCAGCCTGTCATCACTCATTTATTGTCTAACATTCAGTGCGTTCAGAAATCATACTAGTTCTTTTATACATTTACATACAGCGGTAAAACACACCTTGACTAATCATATTCTCACAGTTTTCCATGACTGCAGTTTTCTGACATTTCTCTGGAGAACATGACAAATTTCATCCTGGCGCTGGAGGCGATCAATTAAAGAGGCGCTTTATGAACATCTAATGACTGATGTGAGCCTCGAGGCGACAGAGACGAGATAATGAACCGAGCGAATGTCAAACTAATGTCTTCAGCACATAAAAGTGCTAAAAGTTTGTTTGAAAACATCCTCAAACTGCCTTGAAATGCAATACGGCATCCTAAACACACTCATCAAACAATCTAGAAAACTGAGACACCTGAAGTTATGCCTGTTTTTAATCTGAGAGGTGCTCTGACACCTCTTTGCATTGGCATATTATGTATAAATGTATAAAAGTCATAAATACAGACCTCAGATGTCATAGGAGTCCCCGCGTCTGGACTGATGCTGTGCTTTTGTGTTGCTGGTTTCTATTTGCAGTCGGATCAGCGTGAGAGGAGAACGCTCAATCGGATTGACAGCAGGAACTAATCTGCTGCCCTGACAAACTCCACAATCTCTCTGATCACCTGGACGCGAGCGGCGGCCAATCAGACGCAGAGATTACGGCTGGTTTCTGCCCACCGGTGGATCAGACCGTGTGCCAAGGACGAGGGCACAGAACGGCAGACAGACAGGAAACACGACCGGAAACCAATCACAACCTCTCAAGGACTCACAGTCTCTGGCTTTAGACACACAAGAACATTCAATGATAGAATGATGGACAGATCAAACGAACGACAGACAGACAGACAGACAGACAGACAGACAGACAGACAGATAGATAGATAGATAGATAGATAGATAGATAACAGAACAAATAAACAAATTAATGAACAAACAAGTGAACAAATGAACAAACGAATGAATGAAGGAACAAAAAGACAGATACATAGATAGACAGACAGACAGACAGACAGATGAATAACAGAACAAATAAACAAATAAATGAACAAACAAAAAGTTAGATAGACAGATGGAACAACAGAATGAATAATAGAAAAAATAAATAAATGAACGAACAAACAAGTGAATGAACAAACAAACAAACGAACAAACAAACAAACAAACGAACAAGCAATAAATAGATAGTAGAACAAATAAACAAATGAACTAACGAACGAGCGACAAACAGATAGAGAGATAGATAGAGGAATAATGAAACAAATAAACGAAACACGTGAATGAACAAACGAATGAACAAATAAACAAACGAGCAATAGATAGACCGAAAGATAGATAGATAGACAGATAAATAATAGAACAAATAAACAAATGAATGAACAAACAAACAAGTGAACAACTGAACAAACGAATGAACGAACAATGGATAGATAGATAGATAGATAGATAGATAGATAGATAGATAGATAGATAGATAGATAGATAGATAGACAGATAATAGAACAAATAAATGAATGAACAAACAAACAAGTGAACAAATGAACACGAATGAACGAACAAATTAGCAAGCAACAGATAGATAGATAGATGGATATATGGGTAACAAATGAATGAACAAACAAACAAACAAATGAATGAACAAGCAATAGATAGATCAACAGACAGAGATAGACAGTAGAACAAATGAATGAATGAATGAACAAACTAACGAACAAGCGACAGATAGACAGACAGATAGATAGACAGATAGATAGATAGATAGATAGATGGATAGATAGATAAATAATAGAACAAATAAACAAATGAATGAACAAACAAACAAGTGAACAATTGAACAAATAAATGAACGAACAATGGATAGATAGATAGATAGATAGATAGAGGAATAATACAACAAATAAACAAACAAACAAGTGAATGAACAAATGATCAAACGAACAAATGAACGAACAAGCGATAGACTGAAAGATAGATAGATAGACAGACAGACAGATAGATAGATGGATAGATCTATCTATCAAATTAACAAGCATCAGATAGATAGATAGATAGATGGATAGATGGATGAATAATAGAACAAATAAACAAATGAATGAACAAACAAACAAGTGAACAATTGAACAAACGAATGAACGAACAATGGATAGATAGATAGATATAGATAGATAGATAGATTTATTGATGTAAGTGACGCTACATTTACTCAGTGTTTTTGGAAGTGGGGAAACTAACCAGACTGGAAAGTTCCAGCGGCAGTAATAATAATCTGGTCACTGTCAGACTGTACTGGAATTAAGGTTAGGTTAGTACACACACACACACACACACACACACAAAACCCTTCTGATACTACAGGTGTTTGATCACATAATGGATGGACCATTATATATACAGGGGTTGGACAGTGAAACTGAAACACCTGGGTTTAGACCACAATTAGTATGCTGTTTGGCCTCCTTTTGCAGCCAATACAGCATTATTTCATCTTGGGAATGACAAATACAAGTCCTGCACAGTAGCCAGAAGGATTCTGAGCCATTCCTTTAGCAGAACAGTGGCCAGGTCACTATGTGATGTTGGTGTATGAAAACATTTCCTGACTCGCTCCTCCAAAACACCCCAAAGTGGCTCAATAATATTCAGATCTGGTGACTGTGCAGGCCATGGGAGATGTTTAACTTTACTTTCATGTTCATCAAATCACTCTTGTCACCAGTCTTGCTGTGTGTATTGGTGCATTATCATCCTAATACACGGCACCACCTTCAGGTTACAATGTTTGAGCTATTGGGTGCACAGAGTCAACCTTCACACTCTGCTCTTATTGGTGGAATGTGCGATCAGTGAAGATAGGCCACCAGGCTGCATAAATATAGCCATGAAACCTCCAACACTATATTGGCCAGTGTTTCAGTTTCATTGTCCAACCCCTGTATGTCATGATAAGAAAGCACCCCTAATATAATAAAATGATCAACAGCATTATAATTCAGTGTTTTTATAAACACATTAGTGCATTATTTGAAGTATTCCCTCACTGTAGCACTGCAAATATATCTTTAAACTTATGTTTGAACAGGTCATCTTTACTTCAGAGACATTGCTTCACTAAAGTTGAGTCTGACTGATTAATAATCAACCTTAAATCAACCCTAAAACTACAGCCAACCTACTTATTGCTTCATGACAACATGAACATCCTGAGCTGAGATATAGAGAATTCAGAGTAAAAAAAAAACGAGAGTCTGAGCAGTTACGAGTCTTGATTTGAGCTTCACACGCCGGTAAATCAAGAGCACTTTAAAGCACAGCAAGTCTAGACCAGTCAAATAAAACATTTAATCACACAACTCTCCGCTTTCACTGCGAAATCAAGCCTGCTGACTTCTGATCAGAGTCAAACAACCACTGAACCAAGCTGAAACTCAACTGGATCTAATAGCAGTTTCACTATGATTAATCATGTCGAGTGTGTATAAACACTCATGACATTTGCAGTGCAAAACATGAAATGGTTAAAAACATTCACAAGACACTTTTCAACTACATAAGAATCTCAAATATCACGGAACAGTGGACTGGTACTGGATAACACACTTAGAAAATACACTATATAAATATATATGATATTGAAAGATTACCATATCCATATAGTATTGTATTTATTAAGGTACATTATCACAATAAATAAATAAATAAATAAATAAATAACATTATCAGTGTTGTTAACACTACTGTAACTAAAACTATAAAAAATGTTTTAGTTAATAGAAAAAACCTGAAAAAAAAATTAAATACAAATATTAGATTAAATGTAAAAAAAAAAAAAAAAAAAAAAAAAAAAAATTAAAAATGTTACCTGGCAGCTAACTTAGTTGAAAAAAAGAAAAAAAACTAAATAATACTAAAATTTAAATACAAATAAAGCTAAAAAAAAGACAAAAGCAGTATAAAAACTAGTATAAAAGTTTATATAAATATAATATGAAGTAATATTAAGTACCAAAATATTAAAATAATATTAAATATAATATTAAATAACATTAAATATTAAAATATTAATAAATATTATTAGTATATAAATAATAATAATAATACAATAACACTGCATGGTATCAATGCAGTACAATTTAAAAAATATAAACTAAAAGCTAATTCAAAATTTTTATACTATAACAGTATAAAAATAATACTAAAGCAACACTGCAACATTTTTAAAACTGGGCATTTCATGGATTTATTGACCATCTGTATTAAGAAACTGTGCTCAGATTTGCTGTGAAAAAGTCTGCAATAAAAAGTCATAAATCTCAATATGAACTCAAACATTTCTCATCTAAGATCAAATGAGACAACTGGAGACAAAGTTGTTCCTTAAATGACCCATAAGTTTGTCTCCTGAGCTCTGAGAGAGCAAAGCCTGAGCAAAAACATCTTGGATGCTGCGTTTGTGAAGAACATCAGCTAAAGCTTTTTCTCTATTAGTATTCGGGGTGAGATGAGAACATTATAACTTCATCAGCCGTATCACTGGCTGTGTTTATGTTCTGATGCGAGTGAGCTGTTCTGGATGAGACGCTGATCTGCGGCTGAGGAGATGCTAAATAAAGCTCCGCCCTTCAGCTCCTGTTCTTACGCAACTAGTGTTTACAGCCTCAGACACACACGCTCACGCGCTTGACAAAATCATGCACAAATCCAACAGAGATATCACAGATATGGCACTGAAGCACAAGGTTTGTAACTCGTCCTGCAGCACGACTCAGATCACTTAGACACTTAGAGCCATTTCAGAGCATATACAGCTGAGGTCAAAAGTTTACATACACCTTGCAGAATCTGCAAAATGTTAATTGCTTTACCAAAATAAGAGGGATCATACAAAATGCATGTTATTTTTTTATTTTTTTATTTAGTACTGACCTGAATAAGATATTTCACATAAAAGATGTTTACATATAGTCCACAAGTGAAAATATTAGTTGAATGTAAAAGTTTACATACACTTGATTCTTAATACTGTGTTGTTCCCTGAATGACCCACAGCTGTTTTTTTGTTTAGTGATAGTTGTTCATGAGTCCCTTGTTTGTCCTGAACAGTTAAACTGCTGCTGTTCTTCACAAAAATTCTGTGGTTTTTTAGCATTTTTGTGTATTTGAACCCTTTCCAGCAATGCCTGTATGATTTTGAGATCCATCTTTTCACACTGAGAACAACTGAGGGACTCATATGCAACTATTACAGAAGGTTCAAACACTCACTGATGCTCCAGAAGGAAAAACAATGCATTAAGAGCCGGGGGGTGAAAACTTTTGAAAAGAATGCAGATGTGTACATTTTTCTTATTTTGCCTAAATATAATTTTTTTTTTCATTTAGTACTGCCCTTCAGAAGCTACAAAAGACACTTACATGTTTTCCAGAAGATAAAGTAAGTGACATTTACCCTGATTTTCAAATTCCAAAAGTTTTCACCCCCAGCTCTTAAAGGCTATTTTTTTTAATGCATAAACTTGCACTAGGCTAGACTAGGCTAATCAGTGATGATGTTCTTTGCTCATTTTCTGTAGCTTTCTGTAGGAAATGTAAGCATTATAATTAGTAACTTACAATGTTTTTATTCAACTGTTGTCATGTTAAATACAAATTAATTCATATTAAAAACATTAGGCTGCTTTTAGCCTTATGCTGGAGCTGGTTTCGGGCAATGAAACTAAGTAATTAAATACATTAACATGATAATATCATATATCAGCGATCTCGCAGGCTGATGATAGGACCCAACAGTACTATAGTGTATTATTTACTCACCCTCCATGCATCCTAGGTGTATATGACTTCCTTCTTTCAGATGAACGCAATCAAAGTTATTTTACAAATTATCCTGGCACTCTCAAACTTTAGAATGGCATAGATGGGTGTTTCTCTTCATCAGTCCAAAGCAAGTCCAATAAAGTGCATCCATACATAATAAAAAGTACCTCATGCAGCTCCGGGGGATGGGGGGTTGGTGGGGGGTCAATAAAGGCTGCCTATAGTGAATTAGTGCATTTTTGTAAGAAAAATATCCATATTTAAAATGTAAGAATCACTTTAATCTAGCTTGTGCTAACAGTTGTACACAGAACTTGCTGCTTTGACAAGGGGCGTGGCAGTACTGAAACACTGTCTAAGCTGTTGACCAATCACAAAGCAGTGGTGCAGCTAACCAATCACAACACATTTCGTTTTTCGGAGGGCGGGCCTTCATTAAACCCGGAACTAATTGAGCCATTAATGCCAGGCTGGGGAGAAAGTGTTGTAAAAATGTAAATTATGTGGAGAATAATGCATTTTCAAACCACCAAGCATGAGAGCATGTTCCAGTACACCCCCAAAACAAAATCAAGACTTTGTTTAATGCATCATTTTTCCTTCTGGAGCATCAGTGAGTGTTTGAACCTTCTGTAATAGTTACATATGAGTCCTTTAGTTGTCCTCAATGTGAAAAGATGGATCTCAAAATCATACAGTCATTGTTGGAAAGGGTTCAAATACACAAAAATGCTGAAAAACCAAATAATTTGTGGGAGCTGAAGGATTTTTGTGAAGAACAGCAGCAGTTTAACTGTTCAGGACAAACAAGGGACTCATGAACAACTATCACTAAACAAAAAAACACAGCTGTGGATCATTCAGGAACAACACAGTATTAAGAATCAAGTGTATGTAAACTGTTATAAATTTAACTACTATTTTCTCTTGTGGACGACATGTAAACACCTATGTGAAATATCTTATTCAGGTCAGTATTAAATAAAAAATAAACTGTAAACTGATTAACATTTAGCAGATTCTGCAAGGTGTATGTAAACTTTTGACCTCAACTGTACATAATACTAAAGTAGCACTGCATGGTGTGAATACAGTAACACTTTGTATATATTTAGGCCAAATGACACATCTTTTCTCTCAGTGAGGTTAGTCCTAGTCTGAACTGTGGGACAGATTTCCAGCGTCTACACGTGCTGACTCCTGCTGTTCTGTCCCATATAATCATCTCCTCAAAAACCAGCACGTCACAGCTTAGTTGTCCGACCTGTGTGAGCAATCTGAGAAATTATATTTTCAATCAGGTCAGTGAACGACAGAAAAAGCATTTCACGCGTCACTGTACTAATTCAGTCCACTCATCTTCAGTGACAGACCTGCCGATACAAACAACAGCGTTACCGCTCGGGCAACCATGGCAACAAGACGTGCATCTTAATTTTTATTCGCCGTCTGACGACGTCAAAGACCTTGTTACTCAGACGGGCAGAATTACTGCAAAACAATAAAAAGTTAGACCTCATTGATATCTCAACTGTTTCTCCAAGAAATGTGAAGCAAAGAAATGTAAAGCAAATGGAGGCATTTGCTAAAGTCTCCTGCTTCTCAGATGAATCTCATCTCAATATATATAGCTGAAACACACACACAAAAAAATTATATATATATATATATATATATATATAATTTATTATATATATATATATATATATATATAATTTATTATTTTACATAAAATATTTGAAATACATAAAACTAAAACTGAAATAAAATAAATAAAAAGTAAAAAAATAAAAATAATAAAAAAAAGTAATACATGCATAAAAGTCATATAACAAAATGACTGAAACTTAAATGAAATTAAATAAGTTTAAGTACTAAAAGGAAAATAACTGAAATAAGTTTAAGTACCGAATAAATAAATAAATAAACTGAAATGAGTTTAATGAACAGAAATATTAAATAAATGAAAATTAAATAACTGAAATAAGTTTAAGTACCAAATAAATAAATAAATAAATAAATAAAAATAACTGAAATGTTTAACTACCAAAAAAAAACTGAAATGCGTTTCAGTACCAAATAAATAAATAAATAAATAAAACTGAAATTATTTTAAGTAGCAAAAAATTAAATAAATAAAAGAAATAACAATGAAATAACTGAAATAAGTTTAAGTACCAAAAAAAAAAATCTGAAATAAGTTTACATACTAAAACAAAAAAAACTGAAATAAGTTTAAGTACCAAATAAATAAATAAATACATAAATAAATAAATAAATAAATAAATAAATAAATAAATAAATAAAACAAACTGAAAATAGTTTAAATAGCAAAATAAATAAATAAATAAATAAAAATAAAATAACTGAAATAAGTTTAAGTACCAAAAAAAATTGAAATAAGTTTACGTACTAAAATAAATATAACTGAAATAAGTTTAAGTACCAAATAAATAAATAAATAAATAAAAATAACTGAAATATGTTTAACTACCCAAAAAACTGAAATGAGTTTCAGTACTGAATAAATAAATAAATAAATAAATAAATAAATAAAACAAACTGAAAATAGTTTAAATAGCAAAATAAATAAATAAATAAATAAAAATAAAATAACTTTAATAAGTTTAAGTACCAAATAAATAAATAAAAATAAATGAAATATGTTTAAGTACCAAAAAACTGAAATTAAAGTAGCAAATTACATAAATAAATAAATAAATAAAAAATAAAATAAAATAAATAAATACAAAATGAAATGCGTTTAAGTACTAAAACGGAAATAAAAAATATATATAACTCAAAGGTAAAAATGTAAAAAACAACTAATAAAACATAACAAAAACTAAAATTAAAATAAAACTGAAAATATAAATGAATATGAAATATTAAAATATGAATAAACACTCAAATAGCATATAAATAATATTAAAATAACACTGTATGGTGTGAATATAGTAACAAAAAAAGTCACTGTATAGATCTAAACGGCATTAGCATTAAGAAAATGTGAGAAAATATGCGCATAACAAAATGACTAAAACTTAAATTATTTTTTTTGTTTTTAGAAAATATAAAATAATATTGAATATCAAATATAGTTACTGATACTGTTAGTATCAATTCATTAAAACCCACAGAAGAAAAAAAAAAAAAAAAATATCTAAAGTGTTTCTTCTTAAAAATATTGAGAAAAAATGGTGCACAAATAGAGAAATTTGCCAACGCTCTTACCTCGCTAATATTTACAGCTTTATACTCCTACTGCAAGACAACGGTTTTATCTTTAGAGAAACATTTCAGACAAAATGCATATTAAACAAAACATACCTGAGAGCTCCATTCGATCTCATAAGAAACCAATGACTACAGTGAGATTCTGCTGCATATGTGTGGCCCTTCACTGCAGATGAAGCTCTTCATAATCAGCTTATCTGCTGCATGTTCTCTGATCTCAACAGCTGGAAGAGCATCTTCTGCACTCGGCGAGACTCAGCCGTCCGTTACGTAAGCCTTATGTAAAGCAGCGCTCAAGACTGCAGCCTGCGGCGGATGATGATGAGCCACACGCGACAAGACAGAACTCAAAGACTCAAAGACTCAGTGACGTTTGTTTGATCCGCTGAATCCCGCCGGAGCTCCAGCACATGACAAAACCACAATCGCACCAACTCCGCCTGCTGTTAGAAAGTCTGGGTGAAATGCACGTCTGATATCACAAATAATGAGAATTACTCTGTTTACATGAGCAAACAGTGCAAACGAAGAATGAACTGAAGAGGGTTTGTTATACATTTAATCATCAGATGCCTCAGTCTACTAGTCTCACTATTACTGATGCTCATTAACATTCAATTTTTTTTTTTTAAGAAATGTATACTTTTATTCATCAAGACTGCATTCAACTGCTCAAAAGTGACAGTAAAAACATTTATAATGTTACAAAAGATTTCTAAATATTTCCTGAGCAGCAAATCAGCATATTACAATGATTTCTGAACAATCACCTGACACAGAAGACTGGAGTAATGATGCTGAAAATGCAGCTTTGATTGCAGAAATATATTATAATTTAACATATATTCACTTAGAAGACAGCGTTTTGTAATCCTAAAAATATTTCATAATTTTACTGTTTTTATTGTATTTTTAATCAAATAAAAGCAGCTTTGGTGATTAAAAAAAGTCTCTTTTTTAATAGTGCACAAAATGTTAGTTCATATTTGCACTAATGGTAGTGCAAATATGAAATCTCCCTAGTAGCAACGGTATCTAGCACCTAGCAACCAGCTAGAGCACCCTAGAAACCCTTATCAACCATAAAGCAACACACATGGCAGCAGTGAATAAACACACATGAAGTGATGTCGCTGTTTGAACAGTGATGTCATGTGTGCTTCTATAAAAGCGCACTGACACATGAGCCGTCGCCATGGACGCCATGGCAACATGTAACACGCAGCTTATGTTCTGATCTTACGCTATTGAAGACGTGTTAGAGCGTCTCGCATGATCGAAGCACGACGAGGACATTATTAATTACTGACACTAATAATCTATCTTTACCACATGTACTGAATTTACGGGTCAAACCGGTGTTGTTAATGTTAAACTATTTTTTTTTAAAAAGTTAACAAGTAAAAATAAATAGATTAACAAAAAAATGAATTCATTAAATGAAAAATGTTGCCTTGACAATTAAGTGAAATAAAATAAGATCATATTAAACAATGACAATTATTAAAACTAAAATAAAAATATAAATTTACAGAAATATTTTAAAAAGGAATGACAAAAGCACATTAAAAAATTAATAAAACTTGTAAATATAAATACAAGCTACTTATAACTTGTATAATAGTATGTTTATTTTAAGTATCAGACATTTTCCAAAACTAAAAGTAAAGAAAACAAATTAATCCTTATCCAAAAGTCAAGCATCTTCATTGTGTAGAAAGACTTGAAAACTTGAAAAACATTCAGATCTTAAAACGTGGACAGAATCACAGAATCCAGTAAAACGCAGAATGCCACAGAATTTGGATAATAAGTCAAATCAAAAGTAGTACTGTAGACTTACTTAAATTGCAATATAAACAAGTATGCATATTTCAACTGCTATGTAAATATGAAGTCTGCATGTAATGTTTTTGAGATACACAGAAACTCAAAGCTCTTCACTACAACCTGACAAAATAAAAGTTTGCCTTAACTTGAATAAATTATGGCAGAAGTATATTACTATTGTACAGTAAAATGTACTCAAAGGAATAATTAAAATAAACAAATAAATAAATAAACAAACAATTAATAATAATAATAATAATGTTTACTATTGATTACAGTTTAAAAAATTCATTTAATTATTAATATCATTTTATTTCAATTACCAGCATTTTTGATAAATCTACAGTACATTCAATCATAAAACACAGAATCCCTCCCAAAAAACTAACTTAAATAAACTAAAAATAATTTATTTATTACATTTTTTGTGGCACTATTATTGTTACAATTTTAATAAATTATGAAATTGCTACAACTTCATGAATTCAGTTTATAAGACATAATTTTTAACTATAAAAAATACATCAAAACTGGATTTTAGAATATAAAAATGGAAAACACTAAAAAATAAAATAACTAGACTGTTATTCATTTATATTTGCCATCAGGATGAAGGACAGAAGGGTCAAGGCTCAAAAAATAGTCACAGGTCTGTTCTGAATGCAAAAAATGCAAATAGAAAGATAATAAATATCATATAATCGTTTATATAAAAAATACAGAAAAAACAGTAATATTGCAAAATGTTATTACAATATTAAATGATGGTTTTAATAATAATATACTTTAAAATAGGGCTGGTCCGAATACCATTTTTTGAGTAGTAATCAACACCGAATAGTCGAAGCTTCGGAGGGAGGCTATTTAAATAAAAGAAGAACGAAAAAAAATGGCACGGTGTTTATATATATATTTATGTTTATATAAATGATTTATAAATAAATATACATATAAATTATACATAACGTTTGTGTAAATAGGCCTATATATAAAATACATATGTATATAATTTTGAAACACAAAATAAATGAGGCTCAAACATTATTAACAAACGTGCGTGTTTATTTTAGCACTTCCGTTAGTGAACAAGCAGCCAACAAAACGCTAACATAAATCAAAGAAATAATACATTTAAATAAGAAAGTAGCCTAAATAAAAATGTTAAACAGGCCATTAAACAAACATTCGTTGCAAAAATTCCTAACAACCTCGCCCGGACCGTACGACAGCTCATCAGAATTAACGTTACTGGCCCGAGTCCGACAGAAACCGGTCTTTTTTCTCTTTTTCTTCCCCATTACACAGCTGCTGTTTTTATTCGTAAAGTGATTACATTTATTTCCGTTTCTTTCGTTTATGAAGTTAATTTAGAAATATATTTGGAACACTTTTTATTTGTTGAATTCAAGTTTTTGTTTTTTAAAGTATCGACCAAGCGGCCAGCGGCAGACAGATGAATTTAACCTTCTCAAGTCATCACGATTTAAAAATCCATAGATATAAAAAAAACTTAAAGCATATCACAATATTAGTTTAATCGTTTAACCTAGATAAATGTATGCTATTATGCGCATATGCAGTCGTTTGTGGAAGCGCGCTTTATAATTCATGCAGGACATGGAGGCGCCGGTGCGATGTGAAACTTAATTTTTGCTCATAAAGGTAAGAGTAATATATCATCCGGAACTGTAAAGGGTCTACCTTAGTTTGTGTGTACTCACATTATCAACAAAACGTGCTTTTAAAGAAAACGAACAGGATACGCTTTCTGATGTTGAACAGGAGCGCTGCACAAAAAATTACCAAAACGCCATTGCCTCAGACACGATTAGAAAACGAAATAATTCAAATTCAAAACAAAACTCTTTCATTAGCTATGGGCCTAACCATAAAAATGCATTCAGGCATTAAAGGCGCGTCCATTGAGCAGATGGTGAGTCAGGATCTTCATCTTTGCCACAAATACTAGTTTATTAATAAATTATTCGAATATCTCCTTACCTTTCCCCTGACACATTCATGGTAATTATTTTTGCTGGGGCTGGACCAGCTTTACCCTATTGCATGCATTTGCGAGGTTGTCATTGCGACAGTCACAGCCATAATTTTGCTTCCACCATGTAAGTGGGCCCGACTAGTACTGTCTCTCAAATATTGCTCAATCTCTTTCTTTGCTTTCTCTGTGCTGGTGGTGAAGCAGTCTGATTTTCTCCATTCATATTCAAGCGGGAATGAGAACCGTTTAGGGGAGGATGCCAGGTGTATGAAAAAAAATAAAAAACGAATATTCGAATCTTAAAATTTAAAATCGAATGCCAACCCACCGAACGAATATTCGAATAATCGAATATTCTGGTCCAGCCCTACTTTAAAATATAATTTACTCCTGTGATTCAAAGCTGAATTTACATCTTAAGTGTCACATGATCCTTTAAAAATCATTCTAATATGCTGATTTATTATTAGAATTAATTAAACAGTTGTGCTGCCAAATATTTTTTTGAAACCTGTGATACTTTTTTTCAGGATTCTTTGATCAATAAAAGGTTAAAAAGAACAGAATTCCTTTTACATGCTGGCTGCCAATCAACAGGTCACAGTTCCTGCAGGGTTTATTAACAGTCCTCACATAGTACAAAAGCACAGAGATTTCTTCAGAAAACTAGATTTATGATTAACTCAAAACACAGCTGAGCAACTGACTTAACTGCATTCCCTCATAAAAACAAACCCGTGACTCTGGGACTGAACTCAGCTTTTAATTCTGTCTTGCACAGTTTGTTTAATGAAGCATAGCTTTATATATTTGCAGGTTTGAAGCTGAAGATCTTACAATAACCTTCATATGACTTCACATAAGTCACCTAACCTCAACTAACCTATGCAGATGTTCCTAAGTTTCCAAACTGCGTGGAGTGGATCTGGACAGGCCCTGTGGCATGAACGTGTTTGCGTGTAAATCTGTGGTACAGGTACGAACACGTCAGTCTGTTTGCCAGAGACTGACACACATAGTTCAGGTTACCTACTGAGTCTCGACAACAGCCAACGGCTTCTATTCTCAAAACAAACTGCACACAACAAGCCACTCGCTTCAGTTGTCCTCCTTTAGATCTCAAACGGAGAGCCACGACTCAAAATTTGCTCACAGGTCCGTTCTGAATGCAAAAAAAATGCAAATAGTAAGATAATAAAAGTCATACAATCATGCATATTTATATCAAAAACACACAAAAAAAACTGTAATATTGGAAAATGTTATTATAATATAAAATGATGGTTTTCATATTAATATACTTTAAAATATAATTTATTCATGTGATGCAAAACTGATTTTTAATCAGCTGTTAGTCCAGTCTTAAGTGTTACATGATCCTTCAGAAATCAATCTAATGTACTGATTTATTATTAGAATTATCAATGTTGGAAACAGTTGTACTGCTTAATATTTTACTTTTTGGAACCTGTGATGCTTTTTTCAGGATTCTTTAATCAATAAAAGATTCAAAAGAACAGCATTTATATAAAATATAAAGGTTTTCTAACAATATACACTACTGTTCAAAAGTTTGGGGTCAGAATATTTTTATTCTTTCTTTTTTTGAAAGAAATTAATACTTTTATTCACCAAGGATGTGCTGAATTAATAAAAAATTATAGCATAGATTTACATTGTTAGAAAATATTTGAATAAACGCTGCTCTTTTGAATAACAGGTTTCAAAAAAATATTTGGAACAACGGTTTCCAACTTTGATAATTCTAATAATAAATCTGCATATTAGAATGATTTCTGAAGGATCATGTGACACTTAAGACTGGAGTAACAGCTAATGAAAATTCAGCTTTGCATCACAGGAATAAATTATATTTTAAAGTATATTAAAATAAAAACTATTAATGTATATTGTAATAACATTTTGCAATATTACAGTTTTGTTTCTGTATTTTTGATCAAATAAATGCAGCCTTGACGAACAAAGACATCTTTAAAAAAAAAAAATCATTACAAATCTTACTGATCCCAAACTTTTGAACAGCAGTGTAGGATAATGCATAGAACAATGTACTATATCTTTTCATAAATAATAAAGTTAAAATGCATTATGACATATGCAGACTCCTTGTTGCATGTGAAACTGTTTTTTGCCATGTGTTTTATACTTCAAGGAATAACAATGAATAGATAAGTGTTATAATGCATTAACTGCAGTTAAAATTACTCAAGAGCTTATGCAATGCAAAAACATGCATGATAAGTCATGCACAAAAAAGTGCATAAGTCATCAAATTAATGCATTAAAGAAACTTTGATAATGCATTATATATAAAGGCTTGAAGCAAAGTGTTAGACTAGGGTCTTACTGAAAAGTCTATAATATACTTTGGTTAAAAATTCTCAATGGTTGTGTAAAACAACACCCTTTTTACCTTGTCAAAATCAGCTCTGCAAAAATCATCCCATTCTGGTCGAGGCTGCTTTAAATGTTAATGAGCACTGCTCCCCCGCCCCTCTCTTCTCTCTGTGGAGTGACGAGCCTGTTTACTTTAGCCACATTTAGCCGCTAAACATTATTAGGAAAGGCGATCGCAAAGATTCCTTCACAAAAAAACCCTTACACTCACTTCTGCTGTAAGTGAAGCTGGATCACGAATCATTCGTGCGAACACAGACGGATATATGTAGATGGGGAGGTGCATTCCCTTCACAAACAAACATAATCCACTGCATCTTCAGCGGCTCAGATGTCGGGAGTAAATGACGACCACTATGTTCATTATTACATCCAGCAACACAACACCTCAATCGCTCAATCGGAGATATTCTTGTCTAATTTACATCTCTGCTCCGGCATCGAAACATGGAAGTTACTGGACTGTTCCAGCTGACCTGAGGTAAAAAGCTCATGTCAATCAACTATGGTGGGAGTGTCCTCTGTGGGTGTGACGCCACAACAACAGGCATCTGAGAACGGCTCGATTTGAAAAAGGGGATATTATTTTTACAGATTAATTAAAAACCACTGCATGGATTTTTACCATTACAGGGTAGATTTGTACACACACTGACAACACACATTAATGTTCAAACAACATGTAAAAGTGAACTTAGCATCCGATGACCCCTTTAAAGGGAGGAAAAAAATAGATATACTCAATTGTCAGTATTTGATTTTAAGGACATTTTATATACTTGCATAAAACAAACAGTTTGGTTCTACATTGGATCGCTAATCTACAATACGACTAACGAGATTCAGTGCAGCATTATCACCCAGACAACTATAAAGAACAAAAACAAGATTTTCTGATTTCTGGAATACGTTCAGCAGTAGAGATTTAATGTGCTTCCTCTCTTAATGCATCCCAAAATGCTCGTTTCCTTCCCGTGATCCTCTGATATGCTTCTAAGGAGCTCTAAATGCATTTATTTCCCCAAATCTGACTGCGATCTTGGACAGAACAGCACAAGGCCTGCTTTATTTTTCGGGATAAGATCTGATCTGAGAGCAGGTTTGACGTGGGCGGATCAGCGAGCGCCGGTTCTAACGTTACTCCAAACCACCTGCAGCGGTTCCACACGAAACACGCGCAAACATGCAAAAGAGCAGAAACAGCTTTGTTTCATCTCTCTTTACTGTAAACACACACAGCTCATAGTACAAAAAACATGTGAGATCATTTATAATATATAATCGCTCGCTTGAGAGCATTTAAGAGCAATAGAATTAAACAGAGAGCTAATGGAAACTATTACTGAAGAGTATTGCTTCTCAGATGTTTCTCTTGGGAAAAAGACCTCGGTAATCTCATTTACGTCTACTTTAGAGTTTCAGATTTGCTATTATCAACCCAGAGGAATTTATTTATAGTTTTATAGCTCATAAGTTTCATTTAGGTGTAAACATCTGATACAATGTTTCTGTCTGATGCTGTTTTTATGTGATACAATGTTTCGATCTGATACAATGTTTCTAAATGAGACATAAACAAGACCTCAATCTAATTTAATTAGAGCTGCAGCAGGAATATCAAACAAAGCTCTCGTCATGTCAACACTACAGTAATAATGAACATCAACAGACAGAAGGGACGATCATGTGACGGCGACACACACGCTCTGAACTCGCGATGAACGGGAATGCTGAGTGCGGAAAAGCGCGGCTAAAAAACAGGATTAGCAGCCGAGCAGAGCCTTAAAATCAAGCCCACGGGACCTGAAAGAGACCCCCTGTCTGTGTGTTCTCAACAGGATATTCTACAGGAACAGCTGTCAACACAAGGCATGTTGGGATGGAGGAAACACTTTCCACCTCAGCGAGACACTTCGGAGCATTATTACTCAGATTGACTTTGAGTTTGCATTTGAAGGACACACTCAGACTGACGTTCAGCACAACGTCATATGATGTTAACACGCAAAACATGCTCCGCACAAATAAACACACACTCTGAATCCAACAAAAGTAATGTGGCATGGCACAAAAATTCATAATTCATGATATTTAGATGGTTCTTCTAAGAATATCATGGTATTATTATGATATATATCAAAAACATGGTAAAACACGATACTGCATCAGTATATAATTTGTACATAAACACCTGTCTTTCATCTATTGCATACATATGTTAATTGCATAGTTGTATCTATGTATTATATATATTACAAAATAAAATAAGTGAATATATGTAATATTTTTTATTCATAAAAATATTTCTATTGAATTATAAAATCATATAAAATAAAAATAGAAATAAAAATAATTACGTAATTATGAAATATATTTTATATTATATATAAAATAAAAAATATAAGTATAAAATATACAATTAAAAACAATATTATACATCTAATATTTTTATTTATATTTTTTACATCTAAAACTAAAATATAAATAAATATAAAATATAATTTTAAATTTATATTATATACATTTATGAAAATATTTATATATATATATAAAATCAAAATCAAGTAAAATATACAATTATAAAAAATATTATATATATATTTATTTATTTGTATCTTTGATTAAAAAAAATCAAAAATATAAAGAAATATTAAAACTATATTTAAATTTATACAATTACAAATTAAAAGTGTGTGTGTGTGTGTGTACATATATATAAATAATCGTATTTATGATTCCATTTCTATATTTTATAATTTTATATAATATAATATTATATATATATATATATATATATATATAAAATAAAATATATATTTATAGATATTCACTTTTATTTTCTGTCTTGGAAGACAAATAAAGACAAATGCTCTTTCTGATTAATCAAATATTCATATACCATAGTACTTTCATGATTGCCATGGTGTTGGGTAAAAAAACAAAACAAAACATGTATTTCAATGTAATTTTTATCCATTTACACACAAAAATATCTATAACTCAACTCTTATGTCACTTAAAAAATATACTGTAGCAGTAACATGATTCAGTGATGAGATCATATGGTAAAACCATGGTATTTGAATACACTAAGGTACTGATTGCCATGGTAAAATGATGTATTTCCATGGTATGTTTTTACAGCGTTGCAGTTTATATGAAAATAAACTGAAAATGAATAATCTAAACATTATGCCATTTAGAATAAAAGTACTATGGCAGTAAAATAGTCAATGATTGTATGAAATGGAAATACTATGGTACTGTTTGATTACAATATTTATAAACCTGACACTGTCAGGTATTTCCAACATGACTATATTATAAAACACTAATCTTAAACTGTATATTTACATGGAAACGCAACGTATATGCATTAAATCGACAGAAGCATGAATGTGAAAGATCCTCCGCATACCGAGATCTGCAGCATCCATCCCGCATCCCGCGCCGACCACCGCGTCCGCGTCCTCCGGCAGCGCGGAACATCCTCCGGCCGCGGGTCCCGCAGCGGCTCCCTCCATCAGATCCGGATCAAACGGGCCGTCGAGCGTTAAAACGAATCAAATGAAGGAAAAAAGCAGGACGCCTCATGATCTGTGTCCGCTCCCGGCCGCCGCTGCCGCACAGCGCTCGATCACACGCGCCGCCGCCGCTGCTGCTACAATGTTACGCCAGCAGTGACGTCACTGGAGCCCGGAGCGCTGCGACGTTCATCAGAGTATCGCCTTTCAAAACGACGTCAGACACGGAGGAATTTGCACATGCTGTACATTAAACCATTTAAACCCAGTTGAAATAATTTTACATTTAAAGCACTGGAAAGCGGTTCCGACTTACCAGTGAATTAAATATGCAGGACAAATTGACAAATAAAAAAAAACAAAAAACACCGCAGTTCTTAAATGAAAAATACCGCCCTCTACCGGATGACCCTCAAACTACAGTACACTTGAAAACAATTCGGTTCCGGACGCTTATCAGCTACTCAAGTTATTTATTCAAAGTCACTATCAAGACACTTAATACAGGGACGCACGGAGGGTAAAACTAAACCAATTAAAACATTTCTGTATATTTAATTTTAATATTTTAATAAAGATACTGTATTAGATGACGAATTAACTTCTTATTTCAGTTGCAACATTACTAATTTTTGTTACTAAAATTAATAACTGGAAACAAAATATTAAAACTAAAAATAAACTAAAAATAATCATAAATGTTAATACTCAAAAAAAAAATACAAACGACAAGCATAAAACAAACAAAAAAAGTAACTAAAATAAGCAACTGAAATATTGGAAGTATATATAAAAAAAAAAACATACATATAATAAATAAATAAATATACATACATATTTTAAATACTACAATACCATATAAATAATACAAAAGCAAAAAAAAAAAAAAAAAAAAACTGGGCCTAAGGTAAAGATTTGCCCCAAAATATTAAAATGCATAAGGAAAAATTTGAAGGACAAAAAAAAAAAATATATAATAATAATAATATATAATAAAATAAAAAATAAAATAATAATAATAATAATACTAATTAAATAAAACACACACATATATATATATATATATATATATATATATATATTCTCTCTATTAAATATTTTAAAAAATATGAAATATTAACAAATACTCCGATAGCATATAAATAAAAACCAAAAAAAAAAAACAACATACACACACAAATTATTTTTGTATTTAAAGCTGATTTTTAGCAGTCATAATGACTCCACGCTAATTATCCAGAAATTATTAATTGAAATAATTAAATAAAATTTCAATTAATTTACTAAGTTAATTCAAGGTTTACCAAAAAGTGATTTTGAATAATAAATCATTTATTAATAAAATAAAGATAATTTTAAAATAAACTACGCTTACTGAAAAAAAAAAGAATAAATATTTCTTAACCTTGTGATCATTAACTAACATCAGCAAACATGCAAATGTGCTGTTAAATTTTTCAAATATTACGTTTTTAGGTTAATTATTCCCTTTAATTTATGAGGAAGCTTTTAACTACTACATCTGACTAATAGCAAATTTATGAATTATTGATGTGGATTGAACCACTTTTCCACATTGATATGATGGTGAAAAACTGGCCCAACTTACCTGCATTCACATATGCAGATACAAAACATTCATAAAAGAAGAAACCACACAGGAAGTTGTGACGCTATTGTTTAATCATTACAGCTGTTCATTAGAAAAGCTTGATCGGGTACATGTCAGTGCATGCGTGACTGGAGTTCAGCTCCTCTCTGCTCGCGCGGCTCGACATCGGAGGTTTTCCCAGAGAATTTGCACGCCGGACGACATCAGGCCGTTCCCACCTGAGCACAGGCTTGAGGAACGGCCGTCACAGATCTGGGCTTCACCCTGCCAATGTCCAGCCATCGACCAGAGAGGAGACTACGAATAAAAGGTGTCTACAAACAAGGGACGGAGATCGGATTTGATCCAAATGGCTACAGGTACTTGGGAAGATCCTTTTCAACAACCTGAGGGGACAAATAAAAAAGTGTATTTTATTTTTTTATGTTATGTTCAATTATTATACACTTAATAAAATGAATAAAATAATTGTAATTGTTTATTTAACTTACAAAAGAAGTGACACATTTTAATAAAAATTAAAACAAATATAAATAACATAAAAAGAATAATACAATTATAAAAAATAAAAATTAAGTTAATTTTAATTTAATTTTAAATAAAAATGTGATGTTTATAAAATTAAAAACAAATTAAAAATTTTTTTTACAAAATGTAATTACATTTTTATAAGTCTACAAACTTAAAATTTAAAACAAATAAAAATAAATTTAATAAAATCAATGCAATTGTTTAACTTTTAGAAATAAAATGCAATATTTTTATAAAAATTAAAACAAGTATAAATAAATTTATAAATAGATAGTACTAAATAAATAGTAATAAATGTAATTATTTTTTTTTATAAGTGTAAAAATATAGATGTTATATAACTAACATTTTTTTAATTTAAACAAATTTTATAAATTTAATAAATGTAATTTAATTTTTAAAAACTGACAAACAAATACAAATACATTTAAAGGAAAGTTTAATAAAATAAATGCAATTGTTTGATTTTTATAAATTTAAAATATAAAATTTAAAACAAATACAAATACATGTAATCATTTAATTTCTAAATACAAATATTTTATTACAAATAAATAAATTATATTTAAACATGAAATTTTTTATAAATATTTAAAATATGAAAAGATCATGTTAAATTAATACATTAATAAATTAATGAAATTTAAAACAAAAACAAATCAAATCAAAATGTAATTGTTTAATATTTATATTTAAAAAAAATGTTTTTCTATAATGTAAAAAATACAAAATGAATTTAATAAATGCAATTTGATTTAATTTATACATACAAAAGTGTTATAACATTTAAAACAAATACATTATACAAATATTAAAAAAAACAACAACTTTTAATTAAAAAAAAAAAAAAGTCAATTTTATATATTTATAAAATGTAAAACAAACAAGTAAAGTATACATTTTTTCAAAAAAAAAAAAAAAAAAAAAAATTCATATATTTAAACAAAAATTATTTTGTCAAATTCCACATGTTAAAGGATTATTTATTCACATGCTTCAAACCCACATGACTCCGAATAACATGAAGGAGAGGAAACAATGCCAGAATATTATTTTTAAATGAAATTATTCTTTGACTTACGCTTGGATCGTCCATCGGTCCGTACCTCTTCACAACCTGGCCTTCTCTGTCAATGAGGAACTGATAAAAATAAGAGTCATGAGGCCACAATATTCAACATGGCAGGGAATCAGAGAATACATATCATCTATTAATATACAATTAGTTAAAAAACACAGATACCTTAGTGAAATTCCACTTGATGTTGCTGTGAAAATAAAAACAGTTTTATGCCACATGATCAATGCATTACAAAATATGCTAATCAAATTTTAAATAAATACTTTTAACATCAAGTATTAAAAAAAATATTTTTGCTAATTTGCATCTGAAAATAAGTGAAAATATGAATAAACAAACCAGTCGAACTCACTTTCCCAGAGTTCCTTTGCCTTTGGGCTGCTCTTTCATCCATTTCCAGAGCGGATGAGCCCCGTCGCCGTTCACGTCGATCTTACTGAAGAGGTCAAACTCTGCGTTGTAGCCTTTGGCAAACTCCTTGATCTCCGCCTCTGTTCCAGGCTCCTGTAAAAGCACACAAGAGCTAGAGAACCACAACACTTCACTGAATTACAAATCACAAAACACCAGAGATTTACAATGGAAGAACATGACTATATGATGACTTGAAATCTGTGAGGAATCAATATGCAGTGGCTATAAATGGTTAATAATACGCAGGGAAGATCAGAGTCATTCACAGTTCTGCATGTAAATATTGTGGAAAAAAAGCTTACACACATGAATTCAATAAACAGAGAAATAAATAAAATAATCGCTTCTTAATTTGAAGCACTAAAATTACAAACTGGAAACAAATAAAAAAAAATAAAAGCTAAAATACAAAAAAAAAAAAAATATATATATATATATATATATATATATATATAATAATAATAATAATAATAATAATAATAATAATAATATATATATATATATATATATATATATATATATATATATAAACATTGAAATAAATAAATAAATAAATAAATAAAATACATACTTGCATACATATTAAGCACTAAAATTACTAATTGGAAACAAATAAAAACTAAAACAAAGCTGAAATAAATTTAAAAAAGAACAAATTCAATAAACATTGAAATAACTAACTAAATAAATAAATACATAAATTTAATAAACATTGAAATAAATAACTAAATAAATGAATACATACATTTAAAGCACTAAAATTACTAATTGGAAACAAAAAAAAAAGCTCAAATTAAAACAAAAACAAACACATTAATTCAATAAACATTGAAAAAGTAAATAAATAAAATTAATACAGGAATATTTAACAAAAATTGAAGCACTAAAATTACTAATTGGAAAATTCAGCAAAAAAAAAACAAACAAACAAAAAAAAAAATCCTAAAAAAAATAACATGTAATTGACCAAATCACATAGAATTATTTAAAATTAAGCTAAAATGAAAATGAAAACTGTGTAATGCAAATAAATGGATTTTGCATCTCATTGTAAGATTAAATCTCACCCAAAATAATCCACTTACAGATTCACTCGTGTGACCTACTTACAGTCATGAGAGTAAACGGTCTTACAGTCTGTTCCACAATTACATTCAATCATTAAAGACAAGCGTTCAGAACTGAATGAGTTTTAATTCACAATATAATGCACACAGCAAAGTCTTGCTATTTATGCAGCATGTAAGCACTGCACAGAACATTAGTTTTCTATATGCATGGAACACTATATCCCATAATGCAACATACTTGAATTGACCTTCCATTTTCAGAACAATTTTCAACATTTACTCTCTTAACAATTTTTAAACAAAACTGGAAGAAAAAGCAAAAATAAACTGATTTCTGAGATGCAAACTGGATGCCACTCACTAGATTAAACATGCAACGTAATCAAGTCATGCAGAGCCACTATATCATGCGATACCACTATTTAAAATATTGCATATGCATAGCATACTACTTAATATGCAGAACAGAGTATATAATGCACTGCACACTGGCATTCCATTCCTGTACATACCTGCTTTCCAAACTGGTTGCAGGGGAAGCCCAGGATGCGTAAACCTTTCTCAGCGTACGTGGCGTGCATTGCCGCAAACTGAGTGTAGTTTACAGGAGTCTTACCTCATTTAGAGGCTACGTTAGTGATGATACAAACATAACCCCTGAAACACACAAACACACTTCAGACACGACGACCCAGATTCACAGAGCAAGATTACGCTCGGCCAAAGACTAAAAATAACTGCATACACAATGAAGAATGAGCATTAAAGGAATAGTTCACCTAAAAATCACAATTTGCTAAAACATCCAAGATGCAGAGGAGTTTGTTTCTACATCAGATTTGGAGAAATGTAGCATTGCATCACTTGCTCACCAATGGATGTGAATGGGTGCCGTCAGAATGAGAGTCCAAACAGCTGATAAAAACATCACAATAATCCACAAGTAATCCACAGCACTCCAGTCCATCAGTTAACAACTTGTGAAGCCAAAAAAAGCATGTTTGTAAGAAACAAATCCATCATTAAGACGTTTTGAACTAAAATACCAAGTCCACAATCAATAATAACACTTCCTTCAGTGAAAAAGTGGTCTGGCCTGATTTAGGAGAGAAATCTGCAGAGATCAAACACCGTTTACAAGCCAAAACAGTCCAATATTTGGCTGGATTTTGATGCGAGAGACAACAAGAGATGGACTTTTTCACTGTAACAACCGGTATTATGGATTATGGACTTCTGAAGATGTTAACTGATGGACTGGAGTGGTGTGAATTACTTGTGGATTATTGTGATGTTTTTTTTAAATCAGATGTTTGGACTCTCATTCTGACGGCACCCATTCACATCCATTGGTGAGCAAGTGACGCAATGCTACATTTCTCCAAATCGGATGAAGAAACAAACTTATCTACATCTTGGATGGCCTATGTCAGATTTATTACACAACTAGAAGATAAACAAAAATAAACGTAGAGAAGAAATAGTCGTTTTATTATTATTAAACATATAAGAGTGCCTGACTTAGCAAATCAATGTTTCTAAATGTATTGATCCGTTCACCTGTATTTCTCCAGAGACACTTCATTTCCATCAATGTCTTTGGCTGAGAACTCGTATATGGATTTGGCCGAATGCCAGTCGTTGGCTTGGGCACACTGCAGTAAACAGAAAGGTTAAAGGTCACGGGGTGTGACGAGTGTCTGCCAATCCCATCAAACAGATGCTGACCACAAAGCACAATCATGTGCTATAAATCAGTTGTGCAACTTCCTCATGTAATAGCTTAACTTATGAAATCCCAAAATACGAGTCATCTTTGCCCTCTGACACAGCTATGTGTGATTTTTCACTTGCGTAAGTGAAAAATCACAGTGCAAGTTATGCATAACACAAAAACAATGTACTACTTTAAAAAAAATCAGCATTAAATGTAGACAGACACATTTTATATAGTGATCATGTCTAGAGCTACTAAACAAAGCAGATTTTCCATCTGTGGGACTGTGTATAGAAAACAAAGCCGTCACATGGGATTCATCACGCTTACAGGAAACACGTAAACATCCTACAGCTGAGACTGGTCAAAGCTAAACAGATTGGAGTAATCCATTACGGGCTTACCTGATAGTTAAGACTATATGTGACCCTGGACCACAAAACCAGTCTTAAGTCGCTGGGGTTTATTTATACATTGTATAGGTCAAAATGATTGATTTTTCTTTTATGCCAAAAATCATTAGGATATTAAGTAAAGATCATGTTCTATTAAGATATTTTGTAAAATTCCTACTGTAAATGTATGAAGACTTAATTTTTGGTTAGTAATATACATCGTTAAGAACATTATTTGAAGAACTTTAAAGGTGATTTTCTCACTATTTTGATTTTTTTGCACCCTCGGATTCCTGATTTTTAAATAGTTGTATCTCGGCCAAATATCGTCCTATCCTAACAAACCATACAGCAATGAAAAGCTTATTTATTCATCTCAATTTTGAAAAAATGACCCTTACGACTGGTTTTGTGATCCAGGGTCACATGTGACCCTGGGCCACAAAACCACTCATAAAATAGCATAGTATACTTGTAGCAACAGCCAACAATTTTTCTTTTATGCCAAAAATCATTAGGATATTAAGTAAATATCGTGTTCCATGAAAATATTTTGAAAATATCCTACCATAAATGTCACAATTTAATTTTTGATTAGTAATATGCATTGCTAAGAACTTTATCTGGACAATTTTAAAAGTGATTTTCTCAATATTTTGATTTTTTTTTCACCCTCAGATTCCAGATATTCAAATAGTTGTATTTCAGCCAAACATCGTCCAAACCATACATCAATGGAAAGCTTATTTATTCAAATAATTGACCCTTATGACTAATTTTGTGGTCCAGGGTCACATATGCTGCTATATAACAGTCCATTTGTGATTAAAAAGTATATTTTTATATGTGTGAAACTAACAATTATACAAAAAAAAAAGACTCAAATAGGACAAAAACCACATAATATTTACAGTATTAACAGTTGGCATGGGGTTGAATGTATTTTAAACATGCATAATCATCTCTGCAGGTATTCATTTGATTTTACTACAGATTTGGGAGTGGCAAATGAAACTTTATGACAGGTAACTTAAGTTAAAATAATTAACCTATTTAAATAATCACATTACACATTTATTTGGAATGACTAAATCTTTTAAATCATAGTAATGCACCTGCAACACCTTACAATAAAACATGCATCACACCCACATACAAAGCACTGGTGTATTTAAGAGATGCATTGACATTTAGCCTAAATAATGTAAATATCATTGAATGCTATTGATAAAATAACCTATAACAAATAATGAATTTATAATTGAATACTTTTAATAAAATCAACATCATCACGGGTTAGTTTTACTAACACACACACAGCAGTACTGATTACTTTTAATAATAAACCTAAATAATGACACTATCATTGATTATTCTATTTTTCTCCACGTGATTTCTTTTAAAAGCCGCATGCTAAACCCAAATCTAGGCCTAAAACATCTGTCTACCAACAAAACGTTCTTTAACGAGTCGTTTTGTTAAAAATACACTTAACAAAACGAATATAAATTGATTTGAGCGCATAAATAAATCCATAGAGACGTGATTTCATCATGAAGGCTAACGGGCTAATGTTGCTCTATCGGAGTGAATTAGCAGAGACACACAGGTGCCACAAATAAACACGAACTTTGACCTACTTATAGCAGCTACACTAACTAGCTGTCAGACAACAAAAACTAGTCTTAACACACTCTTAGATGTGTTAATCAGCAGGTAAAGATGTTGTCCGGTATCTTACCATAGCTCTAGCGAAGCTCCGGCTCCCCACCGCCCCGACCAACAGCGCGCGATGTAACAACCTCATAGTACTGCGGCACAAAGCCCCGCCCAGCTACGGAAAGACACGCCTCTTTAGTCGGCCGTAGCCAATCAGAGACGGCGCTTATGTGACGACGCAAAGTCATATGATGAATACGTGCAATGCGTGTATATTTAATCATTATTAGAGAATATACAAAGATATATTAAAAATATAAAGATTTATAATATAAATATAAATAAAAATGCTTTCATTAATCAAAAACATTATATTCATCAAAAATATTTTGCTTTATTTTAAATATATTTTATGAAACATGTCTCCAAACATCTGCTGTGGTCTTTTGGTTTCAATAAAATTAATAATAACTAGATGAGTAAAGTTTGAGAACAAACTTTAAGTTGGCTTGAGAAAGCCTAGCCTGAAAGTTTGAAGCAGTTGCAGTAGCGTGATTTAACACATTGCTTACATGATTTAACACGTTGTTAACATGTTTTAGCATGATTAGCTTATTGTTTGTATTTTTATAGGCTGATTAGCATGTTTAGCATGTTACTAGCATGTTTCTAACATGGCTAACATGTTACTTGCTTGTTGTTAACATGTTTCTAGCATGATTAACATATTACTATCATGTTGCTAGCATTTTTCTATCATGATTAACATGTTACTATCATGATTAGCAAAGCTGCTAACATGTTTCTGGCATGATTAGCATGTTGCTATCATGATTAACATGTTACTAGCATGTTGCTAGCATGGTTAGCATGTTACTAGCATGTTTCTAACATGGCTAACATGTTACTCGCTTGTTGTTAACATGTTTCTAACATGATTAGCATGTCGCTAGCATGTTTCTGGCATGATTAGTAAGTTGCTAGCATGTTGCTAGCATGGTTAGCATGTTACTAGCATGTTTCTAACATGGCTAACATGTTACTCGCTTGTTGTTAACATGTTTCTAACATGATTAGCATGTCGCTAGCATGTTTCTGGCATGATTAGTAAGTTGCTAGCATGTTTCTAGCATGATTAGCATGTCGCTAGCATGTTTCTGGCATGATTAGAAAGTTACTAGCATGTTTCTAACATGATTAGCAAAGTTGCTAGCGTGTTTCTAGCATGATTAGCAAGTTGCTAACATGTTTCTAACATGATTAGCATGTCGCTAGCATGTTTCTGGCATGATTAGCAAGTTGCTAGCATGTTTCTAGCATGATTAGCAAAGTTGCTAACATGTTTCTAGCATGATTAGCATGTCGCTAGCATGTTTCTGGCATGATTAACAAGTTGCTTTCTAACATGATTAGCATGTTTCTAACATGATTAACAAAGTTCATGATTAACAAGTTGCTATGTTTCTAACATGATTAGCATGTCGCTAGCATGTTTGTAACATGATTAACAATTTGCTAACATGTTTCTAGCATGATTAGCATGTCACTAGCATGTTTCTAGCATGATTAGCAAAGTTGCTAGCATGTTTCTAACATGATTAGCATGTCGCTAGCATGTTTCTAGCATGATTAGCAAGTTGCTAGCATGTTTCTAACATGATTAGCAAGTTGCTAGCATGTTTCTAACATGACTAGCATGTCGCTAGCATGTTTCTGGCATAATAAGCAAGTTGCTAGCATGTTTCTAACATGATTACCAAAGTTGCTAGCATGTTTCTAGAATGATTATCATGTCGCTAGCATGTTTCTGGCATGATTAGCAAGTTGCTACAATGTTTCTAACATGATTAGCAAGTTACTAACATGTTACTAGCACATTGCTAGCATGTTTCTATCATGATTAGCATGTTGTTAGCATCATTAGCATGTTACTAGGGCTGCGTCCAAAGGCTCTGAAATGCTGCTTTCGGAGGCAGCATTCTAAGGCAGGAAGGCATCAAGGCACGTCTGAATTCTAATTCTGCTTCACTTTGCTGTCTCCGGAGGAACCTTCTTCTGATGGAATTTTGAAGGCAGCATAGATGTATCCTTCACTGCCCTCGATTTCCCACAATCCTGTGTGTGTGCGTCATATAGGCTATATAAATAAAGATATTCTGATAAAATTAGACTTGTTACTTTATATAATAGATGAGATACTGACCATGATATTCTTTATGAATCGTAATAGTGTAAAAAGCATAATAAATAATATTGTTTATAATAATAGTAATTAATAAAATGTTAAAAAGGTTCAAATGAGTAGTGAATAAGAATAATATTTACAATATACTACTAATAATAACGAAACGACCTGTTCTGCAGTATTACTTCCATCAGCGCTTTTATTTGTTTAAGCAAAAAGTAGCTGACATTCTCAGTCCTCTTCGGTGGGTAATGACACTGAGGTCTTTATGTATTAAAGCATTTATATATAACTGTATAAGATCGTTTTTCTACAAAATCTACAACTTAACGGTTAGGTAACCTAGCAACGGCGTCATGTTCTGCGGCCTCTGAAGTCTGTCCGACACTGTTTCTAGAGTTTCCTTCGCAGTCTTCGAAGTCACTGCCTGATAAGGCAGCAAGTCAGCTGACTAGGTTTTCGGACGCAGCCTAAAATTTTGTTAGCATGTTTTTAACATGATTAGCATGTTACTAGCATGTTGTTAGCATGATTAGCAAGTTACTAGCATGTTGCTAGCATGATTTAGATAGATTAGAAATATTAGAGTGAAGCGTAAATGAGTGTAAATGGATTAGAAATAGCACATAGAAGGGAAGCTTGATTGAGTCTCAAGGGATTCTGGGAGTTTGAATAGTGTTGCTCATTTGAACATTCCGTCAATGTAAGTCTATGGGATTTTTGGTTTTGATAGTCTGGTTTATGAAAACCGTAAGCCGGATCAGTCTGAAAAGATACAGCACACCGAGTCAGACCAGTCTGAAGGTCTGGACCGAGTTTGGTGGTTCTAGCTTGAAAGCTCTAGGAGGAGACAGATACCGAAATTTGGCTCAGAAGAAGAAGAATAATCTTAAATAGGAGATCAGTAAGTTGACTTTCTCAAACCAACTTAATAATAATAATAATAATAATAATAATTATTATTATTATTATTTCCATTACAGTTGCAGTACAACAAAACGTACACGTGAAAAGTAATAATACGTAGTAATACTTTTTAAAATATTATATATAAACAATATATGACATTAGATATTAAATGAAAATAAAACTTTACATTTATTAAAACTTAAAATAAATGCGCTTAGTTTCTAAAGTCAGGACTGCGTTAAAACCTTTTTTTTTTTTTTTTTTTTTTTTTTTTTTTGCCTGGCAATGAATTCGACACCATCCGGGGTCTTTAAGCTCTTCTGTGAGCACGTGACTCATGACAGGAAGTGCGCGGAGTTTGAAAGAAGGTTGTTTGAGAACTGTATTATAAATATATAAATATAAATAAGGACTGTGTTACCAGTTACGCGCGCTAATGGATGATGAGGAGGAGACTTATCGATTATGGAAAATCCGTAAGACCATAATGCAGGTGTGAATGTGTCTCTCGCGATTTTAACTCTCGTTTGGTAGTTGTTTACATTGAACACTTGATCATAAGATTAATAGATAGTATTTATAAGTAAATCTAAGTCAGATCTTCTACACAGGCGTTGAAATGAACAGGACAAGAAACAAAGATGATTGAAATGCATAGAAGTACAGTACTATAGTGAATAAAAAGTCACAATTGAAACTAAATATTTTCTAAATAATATTGTACACAATAATACAATTTTTTCACAGTGTAAATTGGGTTTTCATACTTTTAAATTCAAGAGAATAAACATAAGTATACATTTCACACAAAATAAAAATAATAAAATAAATGAAAATACATGTAAAAGTGATTAAAATTAATAAAATGAGATTTTTATAAATATAAAAACGTTATACATTTTCCTAAAAAGTTAAAACAAAAATAAATGTAATTATTTAATATATATAAAAAACATTTCTACATATATATTTTTAAAATGTAACGTTTAATAAATGTAACATTTAAGTTTTAAAATATAAAAATAAATTCATTCAATTAAAAAAAAAATAATTCAATTGATAAAATAATTTATTTAATTTTTCTAAATATAAAAACTTTTTTATAAATAAAAAAATTAAAACATAGAAATGTAATAAATCGAATCATTTCATTCTACAATTATTTATTCTACATTTTATAATACATACATACATATATATATATATATATATATATATATATATATAAAAATAAAAATAAAAAATTTTAAAATATAAATATTATAAATTCATTACATTTAAAACATAATAAATAAATGTAATAAATGTAATTGTTTAATTTTTATAAATCTACAAAAGTATGTGTTTCTAAAATGTAAAACAAATACAAAATAAATTTAATGTAACGTAATTTAGAACTACAAACATTTTAGCACATTTAAAACAAACATACAAATATTCTATAAAATGTTTTAAACATGTATTAAAATACATTTAATGAATTAATACATTTTTACATTAATAAAAAAATAGTTTTTTTTTAAATAAGTAAATAACTTAAAACATATATAATGTAATACATTTAATAAACATTAGTATATTAGTATTATATTAGTACATGTTTGACAGATTTTAGATCAGGGGTTTTTGTTTTTTTCACAGTATTAATTGGGTCTTTATGCATAAAAAAACATAGCTGCCTTTTACATTTTACGATGCTTAGCTGCATTTATATTGCACAAAAAAATCTAACTTCTGCATGTTTTTTCTGCTGTAGCTCTGCCATGATCGAGGATATCTGGTGACCCAAGATGAGCTGGACCAGACCTTGGATGAGTTCAAAGGTCAGTTTGGTGACAGACCCAGCGAGGGTCGACCCAGACGGACGGACCTCACCGTGCTGGTGGCCCACAATGACGACCCCACCGACCAGATGTTTGTGTTCTTTCCAGGTGAGCTGTGATGCAGGAGTCCACGTGACACTGGACATTTCACATGTGCTTATCTGAGTGTTTTGTGTCCGTCAGAGGAGATGAAAGTGGGCATCAAGACCATTAAGATGTACTGCCAGCGGATGCAGGAAGAAAACATCGCTCGGGCCATTATCGTAGTTCAGACGGGCATGACGCCTTCTGCTAAACAGGTACAACACACATACAGATCTCACCTGAAACCTCTAAACCACAGGAAATTAGGTGCAGGCAAGCAGATGGATGGATAATTAGTGGTTTGTAGTGTATCAGCTGACCTGTTTTACCCAATGATTTTGCAGTCGTTGGTTGATATGGCACCAAAATACATCCTGGAACAGTTTCTACAGCAAGAGCTGCTTATAAACATCACAGAGCATGAGGTCAGATCTTTTATTTATTTATTTATTTACAAAATGTAATAAGAAAAAAGGAAAATAATCCAAATTCTATTCTATTATTTGAATTTTATAAGCTCAGTTTATTTAAAAAAATCATATTGAGATTTTTTTTATATTATCAAATATTTGATTTAAACTGATTAAACATACAAAGTACGTTACAAGTACTACAAAGTACTAAATTATAATTTTGTCTCTCAATCTAAATAGCAGTATAATTTTAACCCAGGCTCAAAAAATATTTTCGATATGAATGTTTAAAAAAATTTATTAAAACGTTATTTAAAAATAATAATATTAATAATTAATTATTAAAAATCATATTGGGATTTGTTAAATTTATAAAAATTGCAATTTGTACTGTGATGATGAACATTTAAGCTGTTAAAAGAACAAAAACTACTAATTTGTAGTTTTGTCTTTAATTATTAGTATAATTTTTACCCAAGCATAAAATATTTTAAAAATATATATATTTAAAATCTTGACTAAAATCTATATTATTTAAAACATTAATCATATAAATATTTATTTAAAATCATATTCAGATTTGTTATATTAACAAATATTGTGATCTAGTAAAACAAAAACTACTAAATTATAATTTTGTCTTTTTTATATAATTATTAGTGTGATATTAACCCAAGCACAAAAATATATAAATATTTAAAATGTTGATTAAAATATTTATTTAAATCATTAATCATATAAATATTTTAAATATATATATATATTTATTAAAAATCATATTGAGATTTGTTATATTAACAAATACTGTGATCTAGTAAAACAAAAACTACTAAATTATTATTTTGTATTTTATTATAATTATTAGTATAATTTTAACCCAAGCACAAAAATATATAAATATTTTAAGTATTGATTAAAATATATTATTTAAAACATTAATCATATAAATATTTTAAGTAGAAATATTTATTAAAAATCATATTGAGGTTTGATATATTAATAAATATTGTAATGTAGTAAAACAACAAAAACTACTAAATTATTATTTTGTATTTTTTTATAATTATTAGTATAATTTTAACCCAAGCAGAAAAATATATATACATAAATACATATTTTCAATATTGATTAAAATATATATTATGTAAAACATTAATCATATAAATATTTTAAATACAAATATTTATTAAAAATGACATAGAGATGTGTTATATTAACAAACATTGTGTTCCGTTAAAAGAACAAAAACTAATAAATTAATTTGTTTTTATTATAATTATTAATATAATCTTGGTGGAGGCTTTAGATAAGCCATACTGGCTTTTTGCCTTCTCTGGCACTGAATATGTATCAGTATGTCCTTGGTGTTGTATTTCTTTTTTGTGCAAAAAAAATATATATATATATATATATATACTTTAAACACAAGCACAAAAATATCAAAAAATTTAAAATATTGATTAAAATATATTAAAAAAATTATAATATAGATATTAGAAATATATTTTAAATATAAATATTATTTATTTAAAAATTATATTGAGATGTTATATTAACAAATATTAGTCTGTTAAAAGAACATAACATACTAAATTATAATTTTGTCTCACAAACACAAAATATTTTATATTTTTACATAAAAAAAAAAATATATATATATATATTATTTGTAAAACATAAGTATTATGAATAGAAATATTAAGTATAAATGTTATTTAATTTTTTTAATACTAATATTTATGTGCATTACAACAAAACAAAATCAAAAAATAATAACAAAAACAGGAAATCTTTAAATTATTCATGATTGTTTCTGTTTTTCTCCTTCAGTTGGTTCCTGAACACATTGTTATGACAAAAGAGGAAGTAACAGAGCTGCTGGCCAGATAGTATCCATAGCAACGGTGTGAAGTGATTCTTTTAAAGTGTTAAACGGAATTGCAAAAACGATTGTTTTCCAAAACCGTTGTTCAGAAAAACAGGTCGTCCTGTTCCAAACTCACTCACTCTTGACTGAGTAAACTTGGGTGAAAGAAAGTATTTCAACACTTCAGGCTGATAAGTATTTGGCTCTTCTCCGTCACTTTTCTTGACTGTAATCAGTAAACTCAAGGAGACACAGTTACCCAGAATTCAGTCTGGAGATCCCGTGGCACGATATTTCGGGCTGAAACGAGGACAGGTGAGTCTGAAAACATTTATTAACACATTCTTTGAGTTTGAAGTGTCTACACCTGGATATCAGCATTGAAAAGCACACACTGGTGGAGCAGTATTTTGTTATAAAGGTGTTCATTTCTGTCAAACAGGTGGTGAAGATCATCCGACCCAGTGAAACGGCTGGACGATACATCACATACAGACTCGTACAGTGAACGGCAACGTGTTTTTATTTTTCTTTAATGTCGATCTCGAGCTACAGATGTTTTGATTTATGTTTGTCATGTGACAGGTTTTTCATTGCTGTCTGATTTTTTGGTTTGTTTTATAATGGACGATTGAGATTTCTGTGACGGACGGCAACAATTATGAATTCAGATTTATCTTTAATTTCCATAAAACTTGAATCTTGGAAAACAAAAAATAAATCAGTTTGTGTTTAATGAATGGTTTTGTTACTGTGCTGCTGTAAATATTTTAATGCACTAACTGCAGAAACAAAAGTTCAATCCCAGCTTCCGTATACTTAAAAAAGAATTATTTTTTTAAAAATTATATCTATCTATTTACTTTTTACAATATTAATATTTAAAATAAGATAAATATTATTTATATTTCTAATTATATATTATTGTAATTATATGAATATTTTAATGCACTAATTGCAAAAACAAAAGTTCAATCCCAGCTTCCATATATGTAAAAAATATATATATATATATATATATATATATTAAAAGAATTATTAAAAAAATTATCTATCTATCTATCTATCTATCTATATCCTCTTAATAAAAAAAATACAATATTAATATTTAAAATAATAAAGATAAATAAATATTCAAATATGTATTATTTCTAATTATATATTATGGTAATTATATGAATATTTTAATGCACTAATTGCAAAAACACAACTGAAATCCCAAATTATGTGCATTAAAACAGAAAAATGATATTTATATATTTTTATCTGTTTATATATATATATATATATACACACACACATATATATATATATATATATATATATATCCACATTGCAGATATGATTAATAAAAAATGTATTTATAATATTAATATTTAAAATAATATAGTTATCAGTATTATTTGAAAATTTATTAATTCTAATATATAACAATATATGAATATTTGATATATATAATTTATACATAATATTACTATTTAATATTAATATTTAAAAATGATTAAGATAAAAAAATTATTTAAATATTTATTATTGTAATTATAAATATTCTATATTCTAATTATATGATTGTGTTAATGCACTAATTGCAAAAAGTTAAATCCCAACTTATGTACATTTATATATATAAATAATTTACAATATTATTAATTAAAATAATAACGATAAAAATATTATTTAAATATTATACATAAAGTGTATATATATATATATATAGAAATATTTGAATTATATACACACACACACACACACACACATATATATATATATATATATAACCACATTCCAGATCCATTATAAACATTCCTGAAATTATTTACACTACTAATATTTAAAATTATAAAGATATAAATATTAGAATTAATAAATATATAGCTAATTATATATTCCATCATATTTCAGATCTGTCAGACCCAAGCACAAAAGTTTACAAACTACATTAATCATTGCAAATATAGTAGAAATTACAGATTTATTGCATATAAATGTTTTCTAAGAATATATACAGTTTCAGAATATACAGAGGGTTTTGAATGAACTTTTTGAACTATATGCATTTATCAGTCAGATTTTAGTTTACGTGGTTCAGATAAAACTACAAACCCAAAATGATTCAACTGTATTAAGTTTGACAATACAGTACTGCTAGAACAATATCACTAATGAAACACACACACTATTACAAATAAAGCAAATGTTAAGAAGTGAAATATGCATAAGAACTTTATAATGCATTACAAAAGCTATAAAACCAGCACTGACCAGCAGTCCAGCTCTTGTTAGATCAGTTCAACCATAACACAATTTTATACTTATTTGCCAATAAACAATGAAAAATTCCAGTGCATAAGGGAAGCTATAATAAATATTGTAAAATATAACACACGTACGTCTTAACAAAAATGTATCAAAAAAATATGAGACTTTAACCAAGGCACTTTTAATATCCACAACACACTGTAACTATTGTATTCCACTTCCAGGTCGTGAATGTGGTGGTTTATAGAGTCTAGTGCACAAACGTATCATTATATTGAGAGAATATAACCACCATCATCTGAATAAAAAGACAAACATTATATAAGCTACACTGATCTCAGAGGTCACTGAGAGGTCATCGAGTTCACCTGTCAGTCAAAACCCTGCTATTCTTAATGTTATTAATCTGACTTAATGTATATGAAATAACACTTGTTCTCCTTTTTTTGCTTGACTAATGGTTGTAATGTGTTTTGGCCCGTCTTACTGATCTGAGACCTGCTCTTCGTTGGTTTCCTGCGGGTCGGTTCCGGCGGTCTGCTCTGGGATGGTTTCTGGTACTAGTCCGCTTAGGTCCAGACTCACTCTGGGACTCATCTGGTCTTCCTCTGTGCTGGTCTCACTCTCCTGCCTCACCAGAAGATGGCGCTGCGGTCTATTTCCTCTGCTCAGATCCTCTACGTCAGAGTCTGAGTCCAGCGAACGCTCCTGAGAACCAGAGGAACCCACCGAATGACCTGGAAAGAGATGGAAAACATCTTGATCAAAGGTAGGACAGTATAATTTGTTATTTAAAATAAATAAATAAATAAATAAAAATCACACTAAGAATATTTCAACAAATATTGTAATCTGAATTGTGATATGATAAACATTTGAGTATTTTTAGTAGCTCTAATTTTAAATTTCTAATTACTAATTTTAATTGCTAATTCCAATTTTAATCCTAATATTAATTTTTAATTTACAAAACTTAATTTTATATTATTCATAAAATATAATATTATAAAAAATCCAAATATGTAATATGTATTTATTGTTTTATATAATAAATGTAATATATATATATATATATATATATATATATATATATATATATGTGTACTAATATATTTACAATATTAAAATTAAAGACATAATTTAATATTTTTTTATTCTAATAAATGTAGAGATTTCACCACTTTCCAGATCCTTTTTTCACAAACCCAAGCAAAATAAAAACATATTAATAAACATAATATTTAAAAAAGTAAAAATAATCACTCTTTTTTTTAAATAATACAAAAATTTAAATATGTCATTATCAATGTTTAAATAAATACTATTTATTACATACATTATAGGTATTAAAATGTATTTAATATATATTTGATAAAGATAAAGAATTTACTGAATTATTATGATCTTATTAGACTTAATTTATTAAAATACTAAAATTGTAATATTTAAACAATTCAATTTATTATGACATTATTAGACTCAAATTATTAAAATAATAAAACAAATACATACTATAAAATTAGTAGATTATTACACTTAAATGATAAAACTATTAACACTTAAATATAAATATTAAAATATTTATGATTACTTTTAAAATAGAGATTATAAAATATTATTAATAAACGTGTGTTTCATTGTTTTTTCTGCTGAACTATGACTTAAATGATTAAAAAATTGACAAATTAAAACTCAAATAACTATGAAATTATTAGATGTAAATGAATAATAAAGTATTAAAATCTAAATACTTAATATATACAATTATTATTAGATAAATTATAAAAATATTACAACTTGAAGTATTACATCATTAATGTTTTTAAGAAATTATTATAAAATATTAATAAAACTGTTTATATATTTGAAATTATTTAATTATTAAAATTGTAATTATTATTAAATCAATTACCCCATAACAATTTTTTTATACATATTTTATGACACATTTAAAAAATATTTTTTCACATTTTTGTACGGTTTGGAGCAAAGTCCCACTATTTTGATTTAATATTAATAGTATTAGCTATTAATATTATTAATGAACTTACTTATTATTATTAATATTATTAATATACTTACTTAAATTCTTATTATTACTTATTACTTAAATATTTATTACTTAAATGTAATTAAATATTTATTACTACTAATTTTAATAATAATTCTTATATAATTATTATTAAAAATATATATATAATTTTTTAAATAATAGAAATGTTTATATAACAAATATTTTATATATATTATATCAACTAATTGATTTATATTATTTTAAAATATTAAACAAATCAAAATAAATATATAAATGTATATATATCCACTTATTTTACAAACCCAGCCCCATTTTTAATGCATTCTAATATTTGTAATATATATTTCTCTCACCACATTCCAGATCTGCTCTGTTTGGCTCTTCATTAACTCCAGTCTCACAGTCCTGAATAAAGGAATAAAGTCCTCAATCACTGACACTGCTGTATAAACCTGCATACAACATCACATCAGATATGATTGTGTGCAGACCTGTCCTGGAGAGCGGACTGAGGAAGAGGACGAGGTGAAGATATTGTGCTGGAAGACGATCAGAGCCTCTACGATCCGCGCCTGATGAGGGTAATCCACCAGAGATGACAGGGACACTGTGGCTCCGGTGGGTTTGGGTCTCATCAGTGTCGGCCCGAACACGATGCCTAAATTACTGGCGCTCATTTTATTGTCTTGCTCCAACTCAGACACTCTGACAGAGAGAGAAACAAGAATCCTTCAGCATTAACATTACACAGCAATGTTTTACATTCTGCGATAAATGTCAGCAAACTTCAGAAAAATCAATAAAACTGCAGTTTGTTTAGTTGATATTTCAAGCATATACTATTTTAAATAATAAACTATTTTAAACAATTTTTATATTCATACAGGTAAATGCAATACAGCACCTATAATACACCTAAAATCTTGACATTGAAAATAAAAGTTCATGTTATTTGTCAACTATAAAATTATTTTTTTATTGCATACCTTGATTTTATTGCATACCTTGATTACCTTTGTTTTTTTTGTCTGCTGAACTCCTATAATTTAAATTACTAAAAGTTTGACTTAAATTTAAATTTAAATCTAAACTGTTAAATTATTAGTTTATTATTAAAATATTATATTATTAAATTATTATTGAAATATTAGGATTTAAATATGTAAACTATTCATTTATTATGAGATTATTAGACTCAAATTATTAAAATATTAAAGATTAAATACATAAACTATCAAATTATTAGACTTAAAATATTACAACTTAAATACTTGAAATATTAAATTTTAATTACATTATTAGACAAATTAGTAAAACATTAAAATGCAGATGCTTAAACTTTAATTATAAAATATTATTAAAATTAATAAAATAATATAACTTAGTTAAACTCTTACATTAAAAATGATAAAACATTATTTAAAATGTTTATTAAAATTGTTACATTTAAAATGTTTTTTATAATGATAGAATTATTAAAATGATAATTAATATTAAATAAAGTTAAAGGCCTTTATGATTAATAATATAATTTATAATACATTTAAAAAATATTTTATTACATTTTTGTAAGGTTTAGAGCAAAGTGTCAATATTTTGATTTAATATTAATATTATAAATAATTATTATTAACTTAATGTTGATATGCAACTTACCTTTAATTTTAAGAATATACAATTTACACATAATTTAATATAGCACTGATATTTTTAATCACAATATCAAAAAACCTCCTTCAGTTTCTCTGTGAATCACTGTGATTTTTTAAACTCTGCCATGGGTTATGAATATGTTTTTTAAGGTATGACGGTGCAGAATCTGACCTGCGCAGGTGGCGAACGATGTACTTGAGCGTAGCGATGTTAGCAGGCGGCAAACGCTTGAGCAGCTCTCTGAGTTTCTCAACTAAAACCAGCACTTCACGTTCGGTTTCCGACCCGCGATCCACCAGTTCTGGGCTTTTCACCCCCTCGCCGGCCTCCGAGGTGTCTGAGTTCAGGCTCTCCTTTGCCAGTCCCATCAGATCATTATACATACGGAAGGGCATGATGGGCTCCGGGAGCTGAGGAGACAGAGACGGAGACGATGACTGTGATGCTGCTCACGGTAAACACACCACAACCCTGGTTACCTGTGTCAGGTGACTCACCTGTCTGAGGTAGAGCTTCAGCACGTTGCTGATGTCGTGTGGAGACGCCTGAGACAGCTCCACCAGCTCTTTACCGTTCTCAAACGCCTGGCACAGCTTCTCCACACGCGTCTTCACTCCATTCACACGATAGATTCCCTGAAGACATGCAAAGAAAAGCATTAGCCCTACTATGGTATCATATTTGATGCACAAAGGCCTGATGATTAACACAACGCACAGTCTACTCCATGCCTTCTGTCATCTGAGGAACGTTTGTTTCCAGAAGCTTTACCTTTCTCTTTTTTCCCCCCCATATTCTCACTATATCAAACTATATGAGCCATAGAAGTCTGATGCACAGTATCACATATTATATGTAACAAAAACACATGAATACTTTTTTTTGTTTTTAATAAATGGTTCCATTTATTGGGTTAAAACACTACACTACTACACTAACCATACTTTAACCATGGTATTTGTAGTAAAACTGTGGTTATACAAAAAACATGGTTACTACATTTTTACTAAAGTAAAACCATGGTTCATTTTGTTTTCTACTGTTTAATAAAAAAGCAAGTCCACTCTCGAGCTGAATCAAATGATTCGCAAACCTGCTCCAAAGTTCCGATCTAAATCAAATTATTTGTGATCTGCACTTCAAAGTCCCCATCAAAATCAAATGACTTGCAATCCCAATCTGAATCAAATGATTCATGAACTCATCTAAATCAAATTATTTGTGATTCGCGCTCCAAAGTCCCCGATCTGAATCAAATGATTCGCAAACCTGCTCCAAAGTTCCGATCTAAATCAAATTATTTGTGATTCGCGCTCCAAAGTCCTGATCTGAATCAAATGATTCGCAAACCTTTGTGATCCACACTCCAAAGTCCCAATCTGAATCAAATGATTCGCAAACCTGCTCCGAAGTTCCGATCTATATCAAATTATTTGTGATCTGCACTCAAAAATCCCGAGCTGAATCAAATGATTCGTAAACCTGCTCTGAAGTTCCGATCTAGATCAAATTATTTGTGATCCGCGCTCCAAAGTCCCCATCAAAATCAAATAACTTGCAATCCCGATCTGAATCAAATGATTCATGAACTCACACTGAAGCCCCGATCTGAATCAAATGATTCGCAAACCTGCTCTGAAGTTCCGATCTAAATAAATTATTTGTGATCTGCGCTTCAAAGTCCCCATCTAAATGAAATGATTTGCAAACCCAATCTGAATCAAATGATTCACCAACCCACTCCAAAGTTCCGATCTAAATCAATGATTTGCAAATCCGCTTCGAAATCTGATTTGTGATGTGTAATTTCAAGTCCCGATCTGAATCAAATGATTTGCGATCTGATCGGAGCGCTTTGAAACAGTGAATCATTTTGCAACGCTATGATTAAACTGATTCAGAGTTATGAAAATAACTCCATTTTCACCCATCACTATGCGTGCTTTTTAAAATCATTACACGATGTCGAAATTGGAAAATGAATAACTTGTTTAATTTGTTCTGGTTTTCGCTAGTAAATCGCTTGAACAGAATGATCAAAGTCATGAGTTTGAATCAATCCAGTTAAGCAGTTCCAGCATAAATGACTCACTCAATTGATTCAGTTTGTTTGTTTCTCCACTTTTCACGTCTTCAGCCATGTTTACACAACACTGTCAAGTACTACTACTGATTTAGCTCACAAGTTTAATGACATTAACTGAAATAAGTGTAAAAAGTATGATGTTTATCAATAAAATATCCATATTTCCATTCCAAAGATAACATCCAACACAAATCTCCGAACACACTGAGGTGAGGTAACCCGTTTACTGCTAACTAGTGAAACGCCCCATTAATGTGACAAGCTGCAGCTCAAAATACATGTTAGAAACATTGTGCATTATGATGGAGTTTGTAGCTTAATTCACTATATTTGAAACAGTTTGAGCACTGCAGTTCAGTTGCAGTTCAACAGGAAATCAGTTGAAAGCATCTAGTCATCTCATACCACTGAAGTGAATGTTACATTTATCAGTATATCTGTGACTCTGGACCACAAAACCAGTCATAAGGGTCAAAGTATTGAAATTGAACATTTATAAATCATCTGAAAGCTGAATAAATAAGCTTTCCATTGATGTATGGTTTGTTAGGATAGGAAATTATTTGAAAATCTGGAATCTGAAGGTGCAAAAAAATCAAATTGGTAAGAAAATCGCCTTTAAAGTCATCCAAATTAAGTTCTTAGCAATGCATATTACTAATCAAAAATTAAGTTTTGATATACAGTCATGTGAAAAAGTTAGGACACCCAATTGAATTCCATGGTTTTCCGTATCAGGACATCATAAAAAAAAACTGGTCCTTGGCTGGTCTTAAAATTTAGAAAATAAAACCTCAGATGAACAACAACACATGACAAATTACACTGTGTCATTATTTACTGAACAAAAATAAAGCCAAAATGGAAAAGCCATGTGTGACAAAGTTAGGACACCCTTACTGTTAACATTGGTAACATTAAATAACAGTCAAGCACTGATAATCAAATACCTTTGATTAACTGATCATCAGCAAGTCTGAGCGCCTCTATAAAAGCATGAGCTTTGGCAGTTTGCTGGTCTGGAGCCTTCAGGTGTGTGTTAACACAATGCCAAGGAGGTAAGACATCAGCAATCATCTTAGAGAAGCAATTGTTGCTGCCATCAATCTGAGAAGAGTAATACGGCTACACCTCAGACTCTACAGGCCTCAGTTCACATGTTAAATGATAAAGTTCATGACAATACAATTAGAAAAATATGGGACAAAAATGGCATGTTTGGAAGGCTTGGCAGAAGAAAGCCTCTTCTATCTAAAAAAAAACATTGCTGCACAGTTTAGGTCTGCAAAGTTGCATCTGAACAAAACACAAGTCTTCTAGAATAATGTCCTTTGAACAGACGAGACTGAAGTGGAGATGTTTGGCCATAATACACAGCACCAAGTTTGGTGAAAACCTTAAGAGCATATCAGCACAAACACCTCATACCAAAAGACAAACATGCTGGAGGAGGGCTGATCATTTTGGGCTTGTTTTGTAGCCACAGGACCTGGGCACCTCACAGTCATTGAGTTATCCATGAACTCCTTTGTATATCAAAGTATTCTAGAGTCAAATGCGAAGGCATCTGTCCCACATCTAAAGTTGGGCCAAAATTGGGTCATGCAACAGGACAATGATCCCAAGCAAACCAGCAAATCTACAACAGAATGGCTGAAAAGAAAAGAATCAAGGTGCTGCAATAGCCCAGTCCCAGTCCAGAGCTCATCCTGACTCAAATGCTGTGGTGAGAGCTGTGCATAAGCAAATGCCCACAAACCTCAATAAACTGGAGCAACGTTGAAAAGAAGAGTGGTCCAAATTCCTCCAGAACGATGTGAGAGACTGATAAAGTCACACAGAAAATGAATGCTTCAAGTTATTGCTGCTAAAAGTGGATCTCCAGGCAGTTGAATTATAGGGTGTCCTAACAATGTCACACATGGTCTTTCCCTCTTGGCTGTATTTTTGTTAAATAAACAATGACACTGTGTGATATGTCATGTGATGATGTTTATCTGAGGATTTATTTTCCAAATTTTAAGACCTTCCAAGGACCGGATATTTTTTTATTATGTCCTAATACAGAAAACCATGGAATTCAATAGGGTGTCCTAACTTTTTCATGTGACTGTATTTACAGTAGGAGTTTTACAAAATACCTTAATGGAACATGATCTTTATTTCATTTCCTAATGATTTTTGACAAAAAAAATCAATAATTTTGACCCATACAATGTATTTTTGGCTATTGCTACAAATATACCCCAGCGACTTAAGACTGGTTTTGTGTTCCAGGGTCACATATTGTAATAAATATTCGAAAGTGATCATGAGCATTGTGATGTTTAAAGCAGCTGAAAAGGGTCAAGCTCAACATCAGACAGGCTGCAGGTTAAAATTAAACTTATTGTATAGATTGTCTTTCAATAATTCAAGCACTTTTAAAGTACCTCTTTGGGAATATTGTTATTTCGATGGTTTTCCAAGCCTTGCACGAACCCTGAACTTATCAATAATTTATGTGCATATCTCACATGCATTTAATAGACAAATATGATGAAAATTAGGAAGATAGCATCACGAATGGCAGAGATAAACTGACCAATTAGAATGAATATGCAAATGAAGCAATGAAGATTCAGATAGGAAAATACAGTAAGACCAGCTTTCCTCTCATACCTTCATTTTGAGCGCTCTCCTCTCGATCTCTGTGATGCATTTCTTGATGATGAAGGGAACTCCTTCCACATCGCCTTGCAGGACCTGAGAGAAATCACGGCCGAAGAGCTGCAGGCGGCCCTGGAGCTTCTTATGACCGCACTGGATGGCCAGAGACTCCAGACACTTCTTATGACACGCCAGGAAACACTAAAACACACGTTACAATATCATATGAGAACAAAACTAGGACTGAATTGAGCTGAATACTTTACTGTTTAACACTTTAAAGCTGTTTATTACAGTGAAGTTGCTTTGAAACAATCTGTATTGTATAAATCACTATATAAATACATGTGACTTGACATTGTGCATCAGTGATCTGACCGTACAATAACCTTCTGATTTACAGTTCTATCTGATCTCAAACAGTCTCACCTCCTCACATTCTGCACCCTGGAAATACACGTAGCTGTCACACTCCCTGCACTTTGATGGCGTGCGCAGTTTGCGCAGCCGATGGGTTTTTGCAGCTTTGGACAACCCCACGTTTCTGAAAGGTCCAGTGGGTGCCGCACTTTCCGGTTCAATCCCATTTATACCTAAAACACAGACATACTCAGCATATATCACTACTATGTACTACAGAACTAGATATTAGAGTTGCACCGTTCGATCGGCCAGGGATCGGAATTAGCCGCTTTTCCACATGAATGGCTTGGACCGGTGAGCGGCCGGTCAGTGTCGATTTTGAGCCGATCCGTTTTGACGTTACACTTACGGCGACTGATATTGTATTTATGTCATGACAGATGAAGCTTACGCAGCTTAAAATAAGTATGTGAGAGAGACTTGTTCAGAAAATTAAAACAAATGAGCGTAACAGCACTTACAGAAAGAAATATGTATATAATTTATGTACGAAACACTGAATGACCAATATGATTCTCTAAATATCAACACGACTGCAATGGGACATTGATTTTATGCAACAGTAGTTCAATAAACAAGAAGTTTAAATTAAGCGACTTGCATTTTAGACATAATCTTGAATGTTTTTGCTCAATTTCGTTGCAGAAAATAGTTCCAATCAAAGCCACAGCAGAACTGTTGCATGTCTCCGAGCAACACAGTGGTGTTTTGTTAATGAATCCACATTTTTGAATGATTCAGAAACCCATTCATACAGACTAAATGACTCACTCATTAAAACAGTCTTTTACCGCCACCTACTGGTGGATTGGTTTCATATTTAAAAGTATCATTGCATTTTTAACAACATTTCTTATTTGTATGGTTAAAAAACATTTAAAACATTAATTTAAAAAAATTATTTATGCATTTATAGAGAATATTTGTAATTTAGTCCAGATTGGGGGAATTGTAATGTTTAATCATTTTTTATTATGTAAATTTTTTTGACATTGGAAAAAAAAGTGTGCATTTTGTTGGGACATGTTGTCAATTACACTTCTTAGAAACAAAATCGGAATCTGCAAAAATTGGAATCGGCAGGTCACACTTACAAAATAGTTGGAAATTTGGAATCGCCCAAGACAATCATAATCGGTGCATCTTTACTAGATACACAAAAAAAGTTAAAATTATATTACAATGTGCCATACAAGATGTGGATGAGTTTGTTTCTTCATCAGATTTGGAAAAATGTGTCATTCCATCACTTGATCGCCAGTGGATCCTCTTCAGTGAATGGGTGCCGTCAGAATGAGAGTGCAAACAGCTGATAAAAACACCCCAATAACCCAGTAAAAAGTAATCCACACCACTCCAGTCCATCAATTAACATCTTGTGAATCCAAAAGCTGCGTGTTTTGGCTTGTTAACAGTGCTTGATCTGTGCAGATTTCTCTCCTGATTCAGACCAGACCGCTTTTTCACCAGAGGATGTGTTTTTATGAACTATAGACTCATATTTTAAGTTAAAACATCTTAATCATGGATCTGTTTCAGCTTTTGTCTTCTCAAGACATTAACTGATGGATTGGAGTGTTGTGGATTACTTGTGGATTATTGTGATGTTTTTATCAGCTGTTTGGACTCTCATTCTGACGGCACCCATTCACTTCCATTGGTTAGCAAGTAATGCAATGCTACATTTCTCCAAATCTTATGAAGAAACAAACTTATCTTAATCTTGGATGGCCTGAGAGTGAGGCAATTTTCAACAAATGTTCATTTTAAATGAACTATTTTTTTTAATCTGCTGCTTTTCTCTTTAATCAGTCACTTACTTTGTTCAAACTGGGTCATGGGACCATCTCGCTCTTCTAAATCTTCATTGGACGACAATGTGGCTGCAGAAACTGGCCTTGAAGGTTTAGAGATGTCACCTGAGACCAAAATATTACACAACATTATTGTTTATCAAAATCATTTTATTACTGTAAACCAGACTGGTTTGGTTTTCTTCAATACCTGTGCTGGAAGTCGGGGAGCCCAGTCCACTTCCTGGACCGACGCTGTCCGTGTCACTCAGGGTGGACGGCCAGGACTTATGAGCTTGATGATGGTCTCTACCTGCAAAAGCAAAACAGCACACCAATTAATTTTAACATTACAATTCATACCAAGTCACAACAAATATTATGCAATCATAAAAACAAAGATTTCCAATTTCCAATTTAAATAAAGTACATGTCCTGTGTGTTCGCCCCCTAAAATCTGATTTCTGTTCATTTATTGTATATAAACTGACCTTGACCTCGTCTCTGTTTAACCACAGTCCCTTCTACAAATCCCGCCTCCTCTGCTGTGGGCGGAGCTTCAGAGCTGTTCTGCCGCTGGTCGTTACAGAGACTGTTGTTACGGGTCCGAACAAGCCTGATTATAAAAATAACTATAAATTCAAAGCATTCAAATCCCATTATGCTTTGCTTCTGACCACTGATCTTTAAAGCAAAGTATGTGTTCTAATAGGATGTCGTCTTACTGGTGGCTGGACGCGGAGTACGGCTCAAACTGGTATTGTACGGGCTGCTCTGTGCGGAGCTGCAGGTCTTTGACGTAGGCGGCGTACTGCTGACCCGGATCGAACAGCTTACAGCTCTCACAGAGCGTCTGGAAATGGACCGGCAGCGCTGCTGTCTGCACGTGCATCGTCTGATAGTATGAGATGGTGCACTGGATAGAGAGGAAGAGGAAGCATTAAACACAACCGGAGCATAAAATCACTCTGTCCAGTTGAATCAAGATTGAAAATGGCAAGCACACAATCATTCACATGACAGCTGTTCTGAGTAGTACAAGAGATTACTGACTTTGGGAAGAAGTTACTTATGTCATTTTTTCATATTAAAAGATTTTAGATCTTAGATAAAGATTTTAGATAAAGAGATTTTTTTTCTTTTTCATTAAATGAAAAAAAAAAAAAAAAAGTCATGAAAATAATGTTGAAATCCAAAAATATCCTAAATGCAAATACATAAATAAATTAAATATAGCAATTATAATAATTAGAATAAATAAATAAATAAATAAATAAATAAATAAATAAATAAATAAATAGATAAATAAATATACAACAAAAATAAAAATAAAAGCAATAATAAAATAATCCAATAAAAATTAACAATAATAATAGGAAAACAATTGTCAAAAAAATATCATAAAATCCTTAAATGATCCTAAAATATTCTATATGGCAGAAAAGTTAAATAGAACGCAATAATAAAATTAATGATAATTTATAATAATAAAAAATATTTTAAAAAGTATGCAAAAAATAACGAAAATAAATATATGAAATATAGTAATAATAATAATTAGAATAAAAAAAATAAAACATAAATAAATACAAAAATATTAAAATAAAAAATAAAAGCAATAATCAAATAATCAAATAAAAATGAACAATAATAATAGGGACACAATTCGAAAAGTTGTTTAGCATTTCAAGAAAAATGTCTTTGTCAAGAAAATATCCTAAAATCCTAAATTGATTCTACAATATTCTACATGCAAATAAATAAATTAATTAATTAAAAAAAAAAAAAAAAAAAACAATGGTAAGAGATTACTTTTTCTTTCATGAAAATAATGTTGAAATGCTAAAATGATCCTAAAATATTCTATATGGCAAAAAATATACATATATAAAAAATACAATAAATAAATGTTAAAAAATTAAATAGAAGGCATTAATAATATTAATAATAATTTATAATAATAAAAAGTATTTAAAATCGTATGCAAAAAATAACTAAATAAATTAAATATAGTATTAATAATAAATATAATAAAAAATAGATATAATAGATAAATAAATATACAAACAAATTTAAATTAAAATAAAAGCAATAATAAAATAATCAAATAAAAATGAACAATAATAATAGGGAAACAATGGGTTGTTTAGCATTACAATAAAAATGTCTTTAATTGTCAATAAAATATCCTAAAATCCTAAAAAATGATCTAACATATTCTATATATTAAATATTATACAAAATAAAATATTCTAAAATATTCTATATATATTCTATAAAAAATACACATATAACATAAACAAATAAAAATATAGAATAAATGTACAATAATAATATTAATAAGTTATAATAATATAATTTTTAAATGTATTAAAAATAACTAAATAATTAAATGAAATATAGTAATAATAATAATAATTTAATACATTACAAATATAACAAATAAATAAATTATTTATACTTATTTATTTATTTATGTGTATATATATATTTTTTTTTTTTTTTGTGTGTGTGTGTGTGTGTATTTACACATATGCAATAAATAAATAAATAAAAATAAAATCAATAATAAAATAATCAAATAAAAATGAACAATAATAATAGGAAAACAATGGAAAAGGTGGTTCAGCATTACAATAAAAATGTCTTTAATTGTCAAGAAAATAATCTAAAATCCTGATGATCCTAAAACATTCTAGATGCAAGAAATAAATTAAATAACTAAATAAAATATATAATAAAAATTTACAAAAAATTAAATCGAAAGCAGTAATAATATTAATTAAAATGTACAATAATAAAATTACATATATATAAAATATGATATATATATATATATGACTCTCACCGCTCGTAGGATCTGGTCCGTCTGTCTGATGAGCTCTTGTATCTGTTTGAGCACGTTCACCTTCATGTCCTCCAGCTCCTGCTGCTGTGTCGTGGCGTCTGCGATACAGGTGCGATACGTCGCCTCAGCCTCCTCCGCCTGCAGACACAAACATATCCGTTCATCATCAAAACAAATTAGCTGGCTTGATTGTTTTGTAGGCACAATACTGTTATTGAAGAATGGAGAATACTGAATATTTTAAAATCACCCCAAAATCAAGTGAAATAAATGAGCAATGATATGTTTCTTGAGGAAGATGAAGCCTATTTTTAAGATTTTTTGCACTGTGATATTATTTTCATGACAAAAACATCCCAAACTCACATTACTGTTATGCATACTGACATTACTGCATTACAATAAAAATGTCTTCAATTGTCATTAAAAAAAAAAAATCTCAAAATCCTATGAAAAAAAAAACAGATATGAAATTCTAAATTAAAAGACTGCAGGAAAAAAAAATTAAAATAATTAAATAAAAATATAAGTGGATGATAAAGATTGTAATGCCAGTCTATTCAGCTAAATGTTGTTTTTTTGCACGTGACCACAAAAGCACAGTGAACACTTCACACAAAATGTGTGATATTAACTCATTTCCTGTTTGAGTTGGCTGACCTTGTTGCGTGCTTCCTCTTCTAGTCGTCTCTTCTTGTCCAATGCTTTAGTGGTTGAGCCACTTCCTGTTCCGCTTTGCTCCTCTTCAACCTTATTGGCCACTGTCCGAGCTCTCTCGTACTCCTCACAGCGGCTCACGTACAGGTGACGTGCCTTACGCAGGTTACTCTCGGCATCGGCCTGATGAGCACAAACACACAAAAACACACGTTTACCTTGTATGTCTGATTTAGCAGGGTTTAGCTGAGTTTAGGGTGGAGTGAATCTCTACCAGTTTTCTCTTGGCCCTCTGCCACTGCTCTTTAATGTCTCTGCGCTTCTTCTCATGTTCCTGTCTGCGCTGAGTCATGGGCTGAACGAGAGAAAGACAGAGAAAGAATTTTGTAATTTCATTTTTAGACCTGCTAAGGTCAATCTCACAAAAGCTGCCAACAACACACCCAGGTCACCCAAAACTCTAGAGAAATCAATGAGCAATAAAAATGTCATAAGGGAATATGTATTAGAAGTCATGCAAAAAACGAAAAAAAAAAAAACCCTTAATAATCCAAGTTTTACATTTAAATGTATTATGTTAATAAGATAATATAATGCAATATAATATAAACAATAAATTTACAATATAACAAATAATTTAAATATAATATTTACTCTATTATAAAAAATTAAATATACGTTTTTTATATTTTATTTATTTTAGATAAAAATACAAAAAATCTCAATGATCCAAATTTTTTTTATAAAAAATGTAATTTTATTAAAAATATATAATATAATATAATAATATATTTACAATAAAATAAATAATATATTTAAACAACTTATTTAAATGTGATATTTGCTGTTTAATAAAAAAATTAAATATAAATTGTTATATTTTATTTATTTTAGATAAAAATACAAAAAAATCTCAATCCAAAATTTTTTATAAAAAATGTTATTTTATTAAAAATATATAATATAATATAATATAATATTTACAATAAAATAAATAATATATTTAAACAACTTATTTAAATGTGATATTTGCTGTTTAATAAAAAATTAAATATAATTTTTTATATTTTATTTATTTTAGATAAAAATACAAAAAATCTCTATCCAAATTTTTTTTATAAAAAAAAATGTAATTTTATTTAAAATATATAATATAATATAATATAATATGATATAATATAATAATATATTAACAATAAAATAAATAATATATTTAAACAACTTATTTAAATGTGATATTTGCTGTTTAATAAAAAATTAAATATACAGTCTTTATATTTTATTTATTCTAGATAAAAATACAAAAAAATCTCAATGATCCAAAATTTTGTATAAAAAATGTAATTTTATTAAAAATATATAATATAATTATAATATAATGCAATATAATATAATATTTAAAATAAATTAAATAATATATTTAAACAACTTATTTGCTTATTTAATGTGATATTTGCTGTTTAATAAAACATTTAAATATATGTTTTTTTATATTTTATTTATTTAATATAAAGCTCAGGTATCCAAAAATTAGACATTACATTTCATTACAAAATTATTACAATTTAATTTTATTAAAAATATAATATAATATAATATAATATAATATAATATAATATAATATTTACAATAAAATAAATATTATATTTAAACAATTTATTTAAGTGTAATATTTGCTGTTTAATAAAAAAAAAATTAATTCTATTAAAAATAATACAATATAATATAATAATTCAAAAGTAGTAATAGTAATAATGCAAAGTAATATTTGAAGTATATGGTTTTTATATTTTATTTATTTGATATAAAAAAAAACTCAATGATCCAATAATTAGACATTAATTTTTTTTTACAGTTTAACTTTATAAAAAATATCACGTAATAAAAATAATATAATATTATACATTTACAATAAAATAAATATTATATTTAAATAATTTATTAAAATGCGATATTTACTATATTTAATATAAAAAAATATCTGAGTGATCCAAAAATTAGACATTACATTTTTTATAAAATGTATTGCATTAAAATTTATTACAAATTATATAAAATACAAATATAAAAAAATATAATACATTTAAATATAATATTTATCTAGCATCCTAAAAATATTAACAATAATAAAATATATATATATAAAATATTAAAAGTAATAACATTTATTTATTTTTTTTAAATGCATACATAATTGTTATATATTTTTTAAATATAACTTAAAAAAATGTTCTCTCTTTTTGGGGTGAAATGTGTGAAAGTATTTTCACACTGTCATCCTGCTGTAATATGTGTGTGGTACCTGTAGAAATGAGTGTGTGTAGATGTTGTTTGTGGCTTGCTGTAAACCACAGCTCTGCTCCGAGTCCTGCTCAAGAGCCAGAGAGAAGATCGACAGCAACGGCATGTGCTCCTGAGAAAGAGAAAGTGAGCGAGAGAGAGATTAAGCGATTTAAGAAACCTGTTCTACTGTATATACAGTACGCAAAACAGATTCAGTATCAAAAAGGAATAGTTTATATGATAATGAAAATTCTGTATTTAATTAAAATGTATTGTCATGATCCAGTCACTCTTTCAAATTTCTGGCGAAATTTTTTTAAAGGATGTTTACAATATTATTATATTATAATATTATTTAGATATATATTTTAAATTATTTAAACATTTTTAAAAATTATATATATATATATATATATATATATATATATATTTTTTTTTTTAAATATATTTTTATATTATTATATGGTTATTATATAAAATTTATTTTATGTTAAAAAAAAAAATACAAAAAAACCCTCAATCCAAAAATATTTGGATATTTATATTATATTTTTATATTATATTATTTCAAAAATTAAGTATATGGTTTTTATATTTAATTTATTTTATATATTAAACAAAATACAAAAAAACCCTCAATAATCCAAAAACATTTGGATTTTTTTTTAAATAAAATTTGTAATTCTATTAAATATAATATAATATAATATAATATAATATAATATAATATAATATAATATAACATAACATAATATAATATAATATAATATAATATAATATAATATAATATAATATAATATAATATAATATTAATTCAAAAGTAATAATAGTAATAATGTAAAGTAATATTTAAAGTATATGGTTTTTATATTTTATTTATTTGATATAAAAATCAATACATTTACAATAAAATAGATATTATATTTAAATAATTTATTAAAATGCAATATTTACTGTATTTAATATATGGTTATATTCTTTTTTCAATAAAACAAACGTTTGCAGTAACTGAAAACGACAGGGTGCAAAAATGACTAAAAACACTGTAAAATGATCATAAACAACTTAACAACAATGAAACAAGCACAAGAGAACCATAATGATGTACCTGTATGATGTTTTGTTTGCAGGACTGGTAGAGTCTCAGAAGACCTTTAGAAAACTCGTTCTCTGTGAAAGAGAAAAATTGAGAGGTCCAGGTAGACAAGTGTAAAACGCATTTCTATTAAGAGTAATTTATATTACTGGAAGCCATTCAAAAGAGACAGACACATGCAAACATGTCAGTTAAATGTCATTACCGAGAGCGATTCTCTTGTCTACGTAGCTGATGATGTCCTTCATGTATTTGGCGATAGATTTGGCATAAGCCAGAGCAGAGTCCACGCCGCCTTCACTGCGCTGCAGGAGAATATCAACTTCCTGTGGACTCACTGCTGACACACACGGTAAACATCAGCCATCCCATATATGAACACCTGACACTTTAAATTTAAACTAGACGAGTAAAGTTTGAGAACAAACTTTAAGTTGGCTTGAGAAAGCCTAGCCTGAAAGTTTGAAGCAGATGTAAAAGTATGAAAGCAGCTAGCATGTTTTAGCATGATTAGCTTTTTGCTTGTATTTTATAGGCTGATTACAATGTTGTTAGCATGATTAGCATGTGGTTAGCATAATTTGCAAGTTACTAGAATGTTTCTAGCCTGATTAGCATGTTGATAGTATGTTTTTCTAACATGCCTAACGTTACTAGCTTGTTGTTAACATGTTTCAAACATGATCAGCATATTACTAACATGTTGTTAACTTGATTGGCATGTTGCTAGCATGATTAGCAAGTTACTAGCATATTGCTAGCATGATTAACAAGTTACTAGCATGTTGCTGGCATGATTAGCATGTTGTTAACATGTTTTTAACATGATTAACATGTTACTAGCATGTTGCTAACATGATTAGCATGTTACTAGCATTTTGCTAGCATGATTAGCATGTTACTGGCATGTTGATAGCATGATTAGAATGTTGTTAGTATGTTGCTAACATGATTACATGGTACAGCATGTTACATGATTAGCATGTTGTTAGTGTTGCTAACATGATTAGCATGTTGCTAACATGATTAGCATGTTGTTAACATGTTGCTAACGTGTTGCTAACATGATTAGCAAGTTACTAGCATATTGCTAGCATGATTAACAAGTTACTAGCATGTTGCTGGCATGATTAGCATGTTGTTAACATGTTTTTAACATGATTAACATGTTACTAGCATGTTGCTAACATGATTAGCATGTTACTAGCATTTTGCTAGCATGATTAGCATGTTACTGGCATGTTGATAGCATGATTAGAATGTTGTTAGTATGTTGCTAACATGATTAGCATGGTACTAGCATGTTGCTAGCATGATTAGCATGTTGTTAGTATGTTGCTAACATGATCAGCATGTTACTAGCATGTTGCTAACATGATTAGCATGTTGTTAACATGTTGCTAACGTGTTGCTAACATGATTAGCAAAGTTACTAGCATTTTGCTAGCATGATTAGCATGTTGCTAACATGATTAGCATGTTACTAGCATGTTGCTAACATGATTAGCATGTTACTAGCATGTTGCTAACATGATTAGCATGTTGTTAACATGTTGCTAACATGTTGCTAGCATGATTAGCCAAGTTACTAGCATGTTGCTAACATGATTAGCATTAGCATGTTACTAGCATGTTGCTAACATGATTAGTATGTTACTAGCATGTTGTTAGCATGTTTCCAGTATGATTAGCATGTAACTAGCACGTTGCTAGCATGATTACCAAGTTACTAGCATGTTGTTATCATGATGAGCATGTTACTAGCATGTTGCTAGCATGAGTAGCAATTTATTAACAAGTTGTAAGCATGATTAGCATGTTACTAACATGTTGTTAGCATGTTTCTAGTATGATTAGAATGTAACTAGCATGTTGCTAGCATGATTGCCAAGTTACTAACATGTTGTTAGCACGATTAGCATGTTACTAGCACGTTGCTAGCATTTTTTTATCATGATCACCATGTTACTAGCATGTTGCTAGCATGATTAGCAATTTATTAACAAGTTGTAAGAACGATTAGCATGTTACTAGCATGTTGTTAGCATGTTTCTAGTATGATTAACATGTAACTAGCATGTTGCTAGCATGATTACCAAGTTACTAGCATCTTGTTAGCATGATTAGCATGTTACTAGCACGTTGCTAGCATTTTTTTATCATGATCGGCATGTTACTAGCATGTTGCTAGCATGGTTTAGACAGCTCGATAGATTAGAAATACTAGAAATATTAGAGTGAAGCTTAAATGAGTGTAAATGGATTAGAAATAGCACATAGAAGTGAAGCTTGATTGAGCCTCAGGGGATTCTGGGAAGTGTTGAAGAGTGTTGCTCATTTGAACATTCCGTCAATGTAAGTCTATGGGATTTTTGGGTGGTTTTGATAGTCTGGTTTATGAAAACCGTAAGCCGGATCAGTTATAAAAGATACAGCACACCGAGTCAGACCAGTCTGAAGGTCTGGGCCGAGTTTGGTGGTTCTAGCTTGAAAGCTCTAGGAGGAGACAGATACCGAAATTTGGCTCAGAAGAAAAATAATAATAATCTAAAATAGTAGATCAGTAAGTTGACTTTCTCAAGCCAACTTAATAAAAAAAAAAATACAATTGATGTGTCCAGAATGGATGCATACTACAAAATGTAATATAATATATAATATGCATTCTTGAAAATGTATTGCTTTGTATGCATACAGAAAAATTGCATACGGTGTACCCTATGCATACTACGTACTTTCAAAAACAGTATTTCGTATGCCGTTTTATGCATAACTAAAGGCAATAAAAGAGGGATTCACTCACTGCAGTCCTGATGCTCGTATTTTCCACCTCCTTCAGGACCCTGACCTGATGACACCCTGTACAGATCCTCCATTGACTACACATATGGGAAAGAGAGAAAAATAATTATTACATTTTTAAGGAAATAATGGTAATAATGTGCTTTATTAAAATAAACTTTGTGGATTTTGAGACTGAGGTTAGAGTGAGATACATGCGGTGAGACTGTAGTAGTACATATCACTTCCTTCTCTTCTTCCATTGTAGTATTACTTCACCTTATAGCGGCTGAAAGTACTACTGAAGGCAGCAATCCAACACACACATTACTTTTTTTTATTAAAAATGTTGTTTTATTAAATATAATGTTTATCTATTTATCTAGGATTCTAAAAAAAATAAATAAATAAATATTAATAATAATAATTACAAATTACAAAATATTAACAATAATAAAATATTATTTATTTATTTATTTAAACATACATAATTATTATTATATTTTACAATATAATTAATTTCTTTTCTCTGTAAAATGATCAAAACTATACAGAAAAACCATATTCAATGTTTTTCTCAGCCGAATCCCTGTGACCTAAAATATTTTCTTAAAATCTTTTAATAATTTAACAACACATTTGCATGTTCTTTGATGTTGGTTAATGACCACATGACATGTAGGTAAACAAATATTTCATATTTTTTCTTTTATTATAAAAGTATTCATTTACTTTAATTTTACATTTTTATGATTTAATTCATTTTATCAACTCACAAACTTCAGTCAGGGACACCCTGTGCTAAAATGAATGTAAAAAATTAGTATAGATTTATAGAAATGTTTATTATAATATTTATTCTTAATATTAAATATTTAATTAAATTGTGCTGTTAATTTTTCTATGTTTCTCTGCTTTAGTTAGGATGTATTCTAGTTATTCTAGTTAAAATAATAAATTAAACATTTAAAAACTGAATAACAATTATTTATTATTCAGTTTTTTAATTTTTAATTTATTATTTTATCACATCAGAATCAAAGGCTAATGTAAAAATAATAACAATACTTCAATGAAATGTATACAATAATTTAACAATATTGTGTTTACAAACAATAAATAAATAAATAAAAATTATATACAATCTTTCAAATTTATAATTAATAATAAATTGAATTTTTTAAAGATTTTTTTAAATATTCAACTCGAATCTGTTCACATTTATGTTGTCTGATATCTAATCATTTATTTACTTATTTTATTTATTTATTTAAAAATTGATTTACCATGATTTTACCCCGTTTTTACAGCATTTACCCCATTTTGAATAATTAAAAAATTGACAAATTGATTCTTTTTATTCATCAAAGAATCCTGAAAAAGTATCACAGTTTCCCAAAAAATATGAAGCAGCACAACTGTTTCCAACATTGATAATAAATCAGCATATTAAAATGATTTCTGAAGGATCATGTGACACTGAAGACTGCAGTAATGATGCTGAAAATTCAGCTTTGATCACTGAAATAAATTACATTTTAACGTAAATTAAAATAGAAAACTGTTATTTTAAATTACAATAATATTTCACAATATTACAGGTTTTTTTTTTTCCTGTATTTTTATTCAAATAAACGCAGCAAAAGAAATCCTTGTATGAAATTTTTAATTTGTAATATTATCTGAGAAATACCTATTGAACTGAACCCTTGTTTTTGCACCAAAAATAAATGTTTTTTATCACTAAAGAGATATATTTCTAAATAACATCGCCCTTTAAGTATCTTCAAGTACTAAGCGACTTTTGTTGACTTTTTTGTTATTTCCTGACTAAAACTGAACTGCTTTAAATAATGAGTAATCGCTTGATAAACTACAGATTCAGAGCAGCATGACAGCTCTATGGTAAAGTGCATTTTACTGAAGGAAGTGAGACTTCTAGTTATTGTAGTTGCTATACTTCTAGTTGTTTCTGGGAAATGATTTGAGTGTCTCTTCTGAATATTAAAATAATTAATTTGTCATCAGTGTCATTCTAAGAAGTGTTTCTTGAAGATTACGTTGTCAGGGACTCTTTCGAGTCTGTATAGAGGTGCGGAGGAAACAATATGCTTGCAAGACAACGCAGGAAGCGACCCACACACGCTCCCAACAACATCCGCACACACACACATTTAGACACACACACACACTCACCCTGCTCTTTTCTGTAGGTGGCAGGGACAAAAGAGTAGTGCTGTCAATCTCTCCCATCAACAACTCTGAAACACTGACAGAGAGAAAATACTGCTTACATGTCACAGTTTTCAGCTATAAATAGAGAAGAAAAAATAGTTGATATTTCTCATCTAGCAAAAGCTATAAAATGAATGCAGAGAGTAAATGTTACTATATAGGATATAATTTGTAAAATAATATATTATATTTTAAAAACGTAAATTATACATATATACAACTGTATAATAATATTATTAAAAAACAAATTATATTTATATATATATATATATATATAAAATAATTTAATGTTTATATTTAGAATATTTTAATTCAGTTGAAAAAAAAAAAAAAAATATATATATATATACACACACACATACATATATACACACATATATATATATATTATAATTAAATTATATTTGAATAACAGATTTTAGATTTTTCCATAAAACTGGTTTTAATAAAGCATTTTAATAAAATTCAATTTAATAAAATAAAAATAACTAAAAATAATATTATATAAATATATTTTAATTATAGATATACTGCATGTATATATAATTATTTAGGGAAATACATATGTATATGTATAAAATATACACAATTTTAAATTATATATATTTTTATTATTAATAAAATATTTGAAGTCAATTTAATACAATTTTATATATATATATATATATATATATATATATATATATATGTATATAAACACATATATAATTATTTTATAATAACATTATAGAATTAAAATTATTAGAATTAAGTTATATGTAAATAACAGAATTTTACAAGAAATTTGTTTTAATACAGTATTTTAATAAAATTCAATTTAATTATATTATATATTAATTATAGTAAAATTTATATTAATTAATTAGGGAAATACATATGTACACAAAATATAAAAAATTTTAAATAAAAGGCATTTTTTATTATCAATAAAATATTTTAATTCAATTTGATAAAATTACATATACACATAATTTTATAATAAAATTATATTAGAATTAAGTTATATTTGAATACCAAAATTTTAACATAAAATTTGTTTTAATAAAGTATTTTAATAAAATTCAATTTAACACAAAATTATACAAAAATAATATTAAAAAATATACAATGTTTATAATTTTATAATATTATAATAGAAGTAAAAGTTGTTTTTGAAGAATTGGTATATTATGTTGATACAGAATTAAAATATTAAAATTAATATTAATATTTTTAATAGAATTAAAATTAAAAATTAAATTAAATTAAAACTAAAAAAATAAAATGCATATAATTATTGTTTGTATATTAAAATGTATTTAATACAATTAAGTAAATGAGCAGGCAATCTGTGTGAAAGCAGAGCGTCGGGTCTTACTTGCTACTGAAGGCCACAGCAATGGTCTCAATGGCCTTCTCAAAGTCTTTCTTCTGAGCGTCAGTGGTGCTTTCATAACTGAACCCTGACAAACACAGAGAAGAGAACAACTTCACGGTCACAAACGCTTCTGCTTCGATAACAAATAAAACTAGAAGTGACATCACATTTAGACGCAAAAGTGGAAACACCTGTATTTCAGTGGTTCATGTTTGCATATTATACGTGTTTTTCCTTCGTGAGATCAGATGTTGGTTGCGTGGTATCTGATGTGGCTTTGCTCATCTGGTGCTTATGCTGAATAATTTGCTTTATGTCATTGCATTACATGGGTGAGAAAGTGTGAGGAGGAGAAACCAATGACAGGAACTGAAGAAGAGGAGCTAAACACGGCAGTTGCACTGACCTTTGACCTTTGAGATAAGAGTTCCTGCTGCGGTGAGCGTTTCCACAGTGTTCAGCAGAGGGTATGTGCTGATTACCTGCCGCAAAACTCGCAGAACCTCCCCTAAACACTCGTGAACGGCCGCCCTGCTGTGCGGCTCCTCTTTCACTGCGGAGAGATGAGAAAACATGTTGATTCATGAACACCGTCTCACTTAGGAAGGCATCTGGAAGCCAGGGAGTTTTGTTAAATAGTTTGCTGTTTGCAATGGCATTTTAGATGTGCATTAAATGTGCATATACTGTAAATCACTCCAAAGCAGCTCTAACACTGTATTACCACACGTTAGGAAGTAGCCCTGCCTCTTATTTTCACCAAAACATGTCAGTTATTTGTCCACTTCCTACCCACCCAATCCCACAATGCACTTCATTCTGCTCAGTACCACAAGAGGGAACTTACAGCTGCACACATGCACTGATACTACATGTGTGAAATGACGCTCATAAACCAATGAGTTCATCAGGTTTAACAAATGCAAATGAACAACTAGTTGCCACAGTTTGAGAAGTACTGAATTTAAAAAAAAACAATCATTCTGTGTCTGATCAGCAACTTCTCATTAATGAGTGAATGCGAAAAACATTCAAAGTTTTGAACGTTACCTTGATTTTACAGCATTTACACCTTTTTGATTAATAAAAGAAAAATTGGAAAATTGTTTATTTTTTACTTTTTATTCAAAGAATCCTAATAAAAATATCACAGGTTCCAAAAAGTAACTAGATGAGTAAAGTTTGAGAACAAACTTTAAGTTGGCATGAGAAAGCCTAGCCTGAAAGTTTGAAGCAGTTGCAGTAGCGTGATTTAACACATTGCTTACATGATTTAACACGTTTTTAACATGTTTTAGCATGATTAGCTTGTTGCTTGTATTTTTATAGGCTGATTACAATGTTGTTAGCATGATTAGCATGTTACTAGCATGTTGTTAGCATGTTTCTAACACGATTAGCATGTTGCTAGCATGATTAGCAAGTTACTAGCAAGTTGTTAGCATGATTAGCATGTTACTAGCACGTTGTTATCATTTTTCTATCATGATTAACATGTGTTGCTACTAGCATGTTGTTAGCATTTTTCAGTATGATTATGATTAGAATGTAACTAGCACATTGCTAGCATGATTACCAAGTTACTAGTTGTTAGATGTTGTTAGCATGATTAACATGTTACTAGCATGTTGTTAGCATTTTTCTATCATGATTAACATGTTACTAGCATGTTGCTAGCACAATTAGCAAGTTACTAGCATTTTGCTACCATGATTAGCATATTACTAGTATGTTGTTAGCATGTTTCTAGTATGATTAGAATGTAGCACGTTGTGAACATGATTACCACGTTACTAGCATCTTGTTAGCATGATTAGCATGTTACTAGCATGTTGTTAACATGATTAGCAAGTTACTAGTATGTTTGTAGCATGATTAGCATGTTACTAGCATGTTGTTAACATGTTTCTAATGATTAGAATGTAGCACGTTGTGAACATGATTACTAGGATGCTGCTAGCATGATTAGCCAGTTACTAACATGTTGTTAGCATGTTGCTAACACGATTAGCATGCTGCTAGCATGATTAGCACGTTACTAGCATGATGTTAGCATGATTAGCATGTTACTAGCATGTTGTTAGCATGTTTCCAGTATGACTAGCATGTAACTAGCACGTTGCTAGCATGATTACCAAGTTACTAGCATGTTGCTAGCATGATTACCATGTTACTAGCATGTTGTTAGCATTTTTCTATCATGATTAACATGTTACTAGCATAAATTTCTCAAGCCAACTTAATAAATCAGCATATTAGAATGATTTCTGAAGGATCCTGTGACACTGAAGACAAGTAATGATGCTAAAAAAATCAGCTTTGTATCAATGAAATAAATTATATTTTAATGTATATTAAAACACAAAATCATTATTTTAAATTGCAATAATATTTCACAATATTACTGTTTTTTTTTTTTTTATTTTTGTTGAAAAAAAAAGGTCCTATATGAATATATTATTTTATGCAATTTATTAAAAAAAAAAAAAATCTGAGAATTATCAGTATTAACTCTATTGGAATTAAGAACTGCTTAAAAACAGTCCAAACTTATGAAACCTTCATATTTATTTCTAACAAAACAACACAAAATAAAATTTCACATGCATAAACTTTCACTTTCTGATGAAAACGTGATTTTTCATGCTGCCATGGTTCATTCAAAATGACCCAAACATGAAACGTTTAACTTGTTTTAAATGGTTATGTCTCTTAGAGAATATTGTTTTGATGTCGGAGCAGGGATGTAAGTTAGGCAAGAATATCTCAGATTGAGCGGTTGAGGTGTTGTGTTGCTGGATGTAATAATGAACATAGTGGTTGTCATTTACTCCCGACATCTGAGCCGCTGAAGATGCAGTGGATTACGTTTGTTTGTGAAGGGAATGCACCTCCCGATCTACATATATCCGTCTATGTTCACACGAATCATTCGTGATCCAGCTTCACTTACAGCAGAAGTGAGTATAAGGGTTTTTTTTATGAATCTTTGCGATCGCCTTTCCTAATAATGTGCTAGTTAGCAAGTTTAGCTGCTAAATGCAGCTAAAGTAAACTGGCTAGTCACTCCACAAAGACAAGAGAGGGGCGGGGCGAGCAGAGCTCATTAACATTTAAAGCAACCCCGACCAGAACAAGTTGATTTTTGCAGAGCTGATTCTGGCAAGGTAAAAAAGGTGTCATTTACACTACCACTGAGAAATTTTAACCAAAGCATGTTATAGACTTTTTATTAAGACGTGAAAGAATCATATCAACTTGTGGAAAAAGGGCGTCGATGACCCCTTTAATCAATAAATGGGGAGAAAAGTAACTGGCGTTACTTATTTGAAAAAAATAACTCATATTTTCTTGTCAATTAAAAACTACTAGTTTTACTAGTTTACTAGTTACTTGGAAAAAGTAATAATGTTACGTAACTCGAAATTGTGAGTTTATATCTCACAATTCTGAGAAAAAAAGTCTTGTTTTGTGAGATAACAAGTTGCAATAACCTCTTTTTTTTATTCAGTGACAGAAACAGGCTTCCATACAAATGCGAGCTTGTATCTTGCTATTTTTTTTCCCACGCAATTCCAGAATCTCACAATTCTGACTCCCAACTTTGAGCTATAAAATCCAATTTTGAGTGGGGAAAAAAGACTAATATGTCCTCAGAATTGCAAGTTTATATCTCCCAATTCTAACTTAAAGGAGAAGTCCACTTCCAGAACAACAATTCACAAATAATTTACTCACCCCCTTGTCATCCAAGATGTCTTTCTGTCTTCAGCCGTAAAGAAATTATGGTTTTTGAGGAAAACATTTCAGGATTTTTCTCCATATAATGGACTTCATGGTGCCCCGATTTTGAACTTCCAAAATGTAGTTTAAATGCAGCTTCAAAGGCTCTAAATGATCCCAGGCGAGGAAGAAGGGTCTTATCTAGCAAAACAATCGGTCGTTTTTTTTTAGGAAAATGCATTTTTTATACATTTTAAGCACAAAAGCTTGTGTAGCACAGGCTCTGGGATCCGCGTTCACGACACTACGTACTATTGAATCACGTCGAAAGGTCACGCGGAAGAACCACAGACCCAGTGTTTACAAAGCAAACACGCAAAGACTAAGAAAGTGCAAGTAAGTCAAACGCTGTTCACAAACAAAAAGGTACAACTATGTCGGACGATTCTGAAGTTGTAGGAGAAAATAAGATGGAGTTTAGACGATGAACTTAGACGTGATTCATAGTAGTGATGGGAAGCTCGGATCATTTTACCGACTCGGACCTTTGAGTCTCATTCAGCAAAATGAACGAATCTTTTTGAGTAATTTCGTTCATTTTAGCAAAATCAGCATCACGTGACAGCCCCATAAGATGAACGAATGACTCGAAAAACCCGAAGACTCAAAATAGGTGAACTAATTCCAGTACAGAACCTAACAGGATGTTGCACATGCACGACTGAACGAATCACTCCCTGAGACGACTCGTTCTTCCCCAGTCACATTAAAGATTCGTTCAAAATGAACGAATCGTTCAAGAACAACCCATCACTAATTCGTAGCGTCATGATTTCTTCACGACTGAAGACAGAAAGACATGAACATCTTGGATGACAAGGGGGTGAGTGAATTATTTGTAAATTGCTGTTCTGGAAGTGGACTTCTCCTTTAATAACTTGCAATTACGAGTTTGTGTCACACAATTCTGAGAAAAAAGTCAAAATTGTAAGATGTAAACTTGCAATTGCAAGAACAAAGTCAGAATTGTAAAAACTCACAATTACCTTTTTTTTTTTATTCAGTGGCTATCATACAAAACACGTGTGAAAAAATGTAATTTATTTCTGATCAAATCGAGTTTTCAGCATCATTACTCCAGTCTTCAGTGTCACATGATCCTTCAGAAATCATTCTAATATGCTGATTTCCTACTAAAATGTCTTATTTCTTATTATCATCCCAACTGAAAACAGTTTTACTGCTTCATAAATGGGCCAAAAATGCACTGTAAATCAACGTCAGCAGCTGTGAACAAAGAAAAACCTGGCATTATCCCATAACGGTTGGGGAAAAGAGCAGGAGTTTGGCCGCTGTACGCGTATCCTTTTTGACAGGACAATGAAAGCTGTTGTTGCTCATGACAAAAGTCCTTGTGTGCGCGTCTCCATGCCTAAATGCATGTTCAGAGTGTGGGTGTTCTTAAAAATGTGAAAAACACAAAGCAAAACACAAGAGTGTAACATTTCAAACAGTCGTTCCTCTTTGATGCAGCGCTGGAAAATGCGACGGACTCCTACACACGTGTGTAACTCAGACTATGTAATACGTTGTGAAGAAAATGCAAGTGTGTAAAACTCCCTAAGAGTGATGTGAGAAAGTGAGGGGAATGTTTTACACACGTACATGTTGATGCACGTATGCTGTGCAGATCTCAACAGATTCCCTGAAGCGCATTACTCAAACTGCCCATATGAAACCGACACGTCACTGTCCGGCTCTTCTCAGATGAATCTGCAGGTCATGAGATGATGACAAAGAAAAAAATCATGCCTAATCTTCTTCCTAAAAAAACCCCACTTCTCACCGGAATCAACTTCTGATTAAAAGCCGATGTTTTAGGAGAAAAGGAGAAACTGCAAAGGCCTGTACAGGCCTGCATGCTGCAGTCGTTTTGCGCGGTGAGCTGTGAATGAATCGCCTTCTGTGGCTTTTACAGCTCTGCCAAGGCTGAGAGAAGCTTCACTGCTGCAATGCGATGAACACCTACACACGTGTGCATCACAGACAAATTAACATGTTGTTAAGTAAACACAAGCGGTGTTTGCCCCTGCAAAACTCCCTGCCACGATGCCAGAGCGTTCTGGGAGGTTGCAAAATAGTAATAGTTATGCAACTCAATGGTGTTTAAATTTTGAAGGTAAACATGACAACACAACACTATGTGACTTCCCAAAGGAAGATATTATCACTTGTGTAGAGTTTGCGCTTTCATTCGCCGTTACGCTCGGTTTAATATCAATCTCATCTCAGACGCCACTCCTAAAATTCTGGGGAAAATTCTTAATATTTTTATATACTAAATTTTCTTTTGTTTGGGTTTCCTAAAATGGGGTTCTTGAGCTGATGGAAAGCTTTTTATTGACTAAATCATAAAAATAAATCAAAATAAAAGATTTAATATAAAAGAAGAAAACTAAATATTTTATTTGGTTAACCGCATGTTATGTGCGCTTTTTTATGTGCAATTTTTATTTTAATTATAGTTTCTTTTTTAGTATTTTCTGTGCTTTTTTGTCCATTTTTAATATTATTATTTTTTTTATTTCCAGTATACATTTTTTTTTACTAATAAAATACAATTATTTTATTTGTTTACTTGCATTTCCTGTGACCATTAACCAACATTAGAGACCTGTGAACATGCAACTGTAGCTTTTATTTTTATGTGCAATTTTCATTTTAATTATAGTTTCTTTTTTATTTTTTGTGCTTTTTTAAATATTATTATTTAGGATTATTTTGTTTATTTCAGTATACTTTATTTTTATTTTTACTAATAAAGTTAAATTATCTTATTAGTTTACTTTCATGTGCAATTTTTATTTTAATTATAGTTTATTTTTAAGTAATTTTTTGTGCTTTTTTTGTCCATTTTTTAAATAATTTTTTTATTTAGGATTATTGTTTTTTTTTTTATTTCAGTATACTTTTTTTTTTTACTAATAAAATAAAATTATCTTATTAATTTGCTTGCATGTCCTGTGACTATTAACCAACATTACGGACCCGTGAACACGCAACTGTATTTTTGTGTGTGTGTGTGTGTGTGCAATTTTCATTTTAATTAGATTTTTTTGTTCTTTTTTGTCCATTTTTTGTACGATTTTTTATTAGGATTTTTTTTTTTTTTACTAATAAATTTTATTACTATTACTATTACTATTAGTTTACTTGCATGTGCTGTGACCATTTGTGTGCAATTTGCATTTATATTCTAGTTTCTTTTTTAGTTTTTTTTTTTAGTTCATTTTTTATATTATTATTTAGGGTTATTCCTTTTTTATTTCAGGACACCTTTTTCTAAGTAATAAAATAAAATTATCCTATAAGTTAGCTTTTATTTTAATATTTTCATTTTAATTATAGTTAATTTTTTGTAATTTTGTTATGTGATTTTTTTGTTTGTTTATTTTTAACTATTACTATTTAGGTTTAATTTTCATTTCAGTTTCAGTTTTGTTTACCTGTTTGTCATCTGACCATTAAACAACATCAGAGACCCATGAAATGTGTTGTTAAACAGTGTTATTTTATTATTATTTATATACTATTATGCTTTTGTTTATATTTTAATTAGCTTTTATTTTTTAATATTTTCATTTTAATTATAGTTAAGTTTTTTTTTTTGTCTTTCCCCCCCCAAATATTACTATTTAGGTTTAATTTTAATTTCCGTTTACCTGTATGTTATGTAAACCAACATCAGAGACCCGTGAACATGCAAATGTTGTTTGTGTTGTTTTCAATATTATATACTATAATATATAAGTATTATATTTTATTATTTTATCATAGAATATAATTGAATTTTATAATAAACTTTATTTTATTTTTGCAGTTTTATGTGCTTTTGTTTGTTTTTGTTTTTATTTTTTAATAATATTTATTTTTTATTTTTATTTAAATTACTACTGTTATTTTTTTTTTTTAGTTTCAGTTTTTATTAAGTTTAGTGCTTCATCTTAAACTGACTAAATGTTTCTAATTTTCATTTATATTCTATTTTATTTTCGACATAAATGTTGTAGTTAGCTTTAATAACCCTGTTTTGTAAAATACTGAAGCATTATCTTAAAATCTCAGGGAGACTTCAAGAAAACATTTCATTTTAAAGAGGGTCGACTGACAAAAAAAGTTTGGGAATCCCTCGGTTGCACCAACACCAGCAGCTGAAATCAAGAACAGCCATGAGACGACACTGGAAACATCGCTATTGCAACTCTATAAGCAGAGCAGATGTAAACAGGAAGTAGAGCTGATGAAAATAGCGACACTTTAAGGAAGTCCACAAGGCCTGAGGAGACTCAACTGACTTCTGCTCTTTATAAAGCAGACAGTACTGATGTGATTCATCTGTCTCCTGCCCTCTGCGCTGAATAAAAGCAGACAAGGTGCACTTCGTACAGTTTACGAGAGACGCGAGACCCGTCAGCGATGGACATCATTATCTAAAGGCAATTCAGTGATTTGAGAGGAATTCAGCAAGTAAATGACTCAAAGTAGGTGCCAATATGCATGTTAACCAACTCAAACATCCCCTTAAAATTTCTCAGATTGTCAACAGTCCTTCCTAAATTTGTGCACCACCTATATCCGATTACATTTCACCAAATGAGTGTACATGAAGTCTAAATAAGCACTATCAAAAGCCTCACTGCAACACCGCATCACCACAATTCTGCATGAGGTGAGCAGCAGCATCATGAGAAAAAGAGCTCAGTAGGCGTCTGGCCTTCTCTCTGTAGGGTTTTGCCCATGAAGCGCTCTTCTAAGGGAAGGTGGAGGGGTGAAGCCCAGCGGACATGTGTAATCTCAAACTGAAGGCTACAAAGAAAACATCTGACGCACAGTTCCTCTTCCTTCCTCTCTTTCACCATGGAAACCCAATGAAAAAACACGCATTACAAATGGCCATTCCTGAACAAGACTCAAGAGGAAATCTGAAGACTGTGCCAGTTACAATTATCTGATACCATTTAAATGCTAGTTTTATTTATGTAACACACGGCCATTAGTGTCTTATTCCTTCTACTAAAAAAAGAACAGAAATATGTGCAAATAACAAAACAATGAACACAGCAGTGAATAAATAGTTCAGTCAACTAACAAACTATTTTCTGAGAAGACATATAATAAACTGTCAGTGTTTGTGGTTGAAAATCAACGTCATGTGGGTCACAGGTGTGCATTCACTTGAATTTTACAACAGCATCAAACAGGGATCATTTAGAACTACAATTAAGAGCCATATTTCTTTACAATATTTTTTACAATATTTAAAAGAATATTTTAACATTTCATTTATTTAAATAATAGATACTTTAAATACTGTTTAATAAATATTTTAAATTATTTTTACTATTATAAAATATATATATTTTAAATTACTGAATTATATTTATATATTAAATAATTTATTTATTAAATATTATTTAATAAATAACTGTTTATTAAAATAATAAATATTATTACATATTTAAAAATTAAATATAAAATAATGAATGTACAAATGAATTATTTTACACCATATTTACCACCATTACAGCAAATGTATTATATTAATTTATTTATTTTTTAAATATTAAATATTTCAATATGCGAGTAAATATTGTGAACAAATAAATTATTTTACACAGTATTACAACTCTTTATTATTTATTTAAATATCAGAATTGATTTTTTATTTACAATGAGTTAATACAGAAATATATATTAAATATATTATAAAAGTACTGTCTATAATTTTTATTCAAATATTTCAATATTTCAATATTTTAATTGTAATATTATACACAGTATTTACTAATAATACAAGAAAAAGTGTTTATTTATTTTAAGTATTTATTTAGATATTAAATATTTACATTTTTTAATGGCAAATACTGTGTACCAAAATTCTTTTTATCTAACATTTACTAGAAGTATTATATTTATTTATAAGTATTTAAATATTAAATAATTAAATATTTTGAATTGTAATTTGAATACATTTTGCAGAAATATTTTACATAATATTTACAAATATAGTACTGTCTATTATTTAAACATTTCAATATTTTTAACTGCAATTTAAAAATATTATATACAATCAATTATTTAAATATTAAATAATTAAAAATTTTGAATTGCAAATTGAGTTAATACTACAGAAATATTTTACACAAAATTGACTAATATCACAAAAGTACTGTCTTTAATTTTTATTTAAATATTTCAGTATTTTTAATTGCAATTTGACTAAATATTATACAATCAAAAGTATTATCTTTTATTTTAATTATTGATTTATTTAAATATTTTTAATTGCAAATTGTGTACAATAAATATTTTTTATCCAACATTTACTAAAAGTCTTATATTTAATCTTTATTTAATTTAATTTTAATTATTGCAATTTAAGTAAATATTGTCTGCAATGAAAGAGTTACTTATAATTACAATTAAAAGTATTTCAAAATTATTAATTTAATTTACAAAACACACAAAAAAACTATCTACCAACCCAAAATGATTTCTCAAAAATCCCCTTTTGACCTGAACCCACACAAAAATCTCTTACCTTCTCCGAGCACCATGTCCTTTAGCTTCTCCACAGCCTCTGCGAATCGGGCGACGTCTCTTAGCAGCGAGGGAATGTCCTCCACCTCGATGGCCGATGTTTCCGCACACTCCACCGCATTTCCGTAGGTGAGAGCGGCCCGTACGTAGCCCTTATGGTAGCCCCACGTCCCCGACGTCTGAAAGGCGAAGCCGGCGGCGCTGGCGTGGCGGCTAAGACCCGCGGGCCGTTTGATCGTGCCGACAGGTGAACTGCACCCTGCTAGCTTGGAGTGGGAGGACGGTGTTCCCGGACAGGATACAGGGCTTAAATCGGGAGGGGCCAACGTGCAGATGCCATCGATAGTGTCGTTGGGAGAGTGTTCCTGAAGGATGGACAACTGGGTTTAACATGAGATGGAAAGAGAGGGATGGAGCGTGAATGATGGTTGATTATGGAGATTAATATTATGAACAGGGTTAATGATACAGGCGAAATAGTTTGTTATGATTATGGAGGTCAAAGTGCTGAGGTGATTGAAACAGAGTCGACTTAAAACAGATCTACAAATCCAAATGTAGTTAAATTTATTTGATTATCATTTAACACCATACCAGCAGCAAAAACTACTATTATAGTTTTATTAATATTTTAAATAGGTTTTAAAATGGAAGGAATACTATATATTTAATTAATAATATTTTAATATTTAATTTTACAATTTCAGTAATTTTGTTGTGTTTTTGTCATTTTTAATAATTTAGGTCTATATAGCTTTTATTAATTTTATTTGAGATTTAATTTTAGTTATTTAGTATATCATTATGAGTGAATATTGTGCACAAATGAATTATTTTACACCATATTTACCAATATTACACCCAAATGTATTATATTAAATTTGTATTTATGTATTTAAATAATAAATATTTCAATATTTTTAATTGCAATGTAAGTAAATAGTGTGTACAAATACATTTACTGAATATCTATTAATATTACAAATCTGCATTGTTTAAGTATCAAAATGTTCAATATTTTTATTTAAGTTCTTTCTTCGTATCAACAACCATTTTGACTTTAGGTTTCTTGAGTTTAACCATAAGGTTCTTTTAGATTTAAAAAAGTAATTAGAAATCACTGAATTGCATCATCTGTTAACAGCAACAGTGAAACCCTTTTCTGTTCAGTTCTATTCTATTCTTATTTCCTACTGGAACTGCACAACTAAACTGCTGCTTGTACTGATATGACTCTTGCATGACTTCCTCTCGGTTTATTTCTGGTATTGTTTGCGAAACAAAGAGCAAGACGTACGTCTTAAGTGTCCTTCACCAGGCATTGTTCAGCAGTGACAGTTTTACAGCAATGCTGATCAACAATACGCGACATTAAACAATGAATTACACTTCCATAACAATTCGCGAACAATAATTCTCTTAAATGATTCAGTTGAACCGATTCGCAATGTGCTCGCAGTCTTAAATCGCTCGACTGGAACGATCCGGTTCACTGAATAGAATCATCCGAACAAACCAACCCGTTAAAATGAACCGTACTTCCTAATTTAAAATCTAATACATTTTTTTTTTTTTGCTTAAATATGAAATGTTTACAATTTGTAATTGCGAATACTGTCAACAAAAATTCTCTTTATCCAACATTTACTAAAATTATTATATTTAATTTTTACTTATTTATTGAAATAATTAAAAATGTTGAACTGCAATTTGAGTTAATATGACAGAAATACTTTACACAATATTTACTAATATTACAAAAATAATTAAAGAAATATTTCTACATTTTTCTACAGCAAACTGACTAAATGTTACATACAATCTTTTTTACACACTATTTACTAATATTACAATCAAACGTATTATCTTAAAAAAATACTGAAAAAACTGCAAATACTGTTCCTTATCCAACATTTACTACATTTATTAATTTAAATATTAAAAAATAATAATAATATTTTAAAATTTAATATTTAATTATTTTAATATTTAATATTTTGCAATTCAAAATATTAAAAAATATTTTGGATTGCAATTTGCGTAAACGTATAATATTCAACCATCCAACCACCCAAAACGATTCTAGCAACCCAAAATGATTCGCCGATTCTTTGAAATGATTCAATCGAACCGATTCGCAATGTGTTCGCGGTCTCAAATAGTGTGATCCGGTTCACTCAAATGAATTATTCGAACAAACCAACTCGTTAAAACGAATCGTACTGCCCACACACGTCCAATATCTTTAAGAATAGAGTACTTAACCCTTCTAAAACATAATTCTGTTGCGAACTACTTGAGGAAGCAATGGGGTGAATGTGAATCAATTTGTTAACCGTTTAAAACAAAGCAATTGTTGTAAACGCGTACGTTTTGTGGTAACGTTATATTCAAACATGTTTTCTCTTTTAAACACGTTTACAGTTGTAGAATCAGCCTATTACTAAACTAAACTCGGTGTTGAATTTTCCTCAGAGAAGGTTGTTGGTCTTACCGAAGGGTTTTGCGCAGAGTTGCTCTTTTTGGAGGCTGAAGGCGCTTTATTCGTCGGCTCCTTCTTCTTTCGAGAGAACATGTTCACGCCGTTTACTCCAGTTGACAGATATCGCACCACAAAGTTTGAGGAATGAGGCAAAAAGTTGTGAAAATGTCTCCTCAGGATCTCCTGCGACTGACAGTTACTTCCCCATCATGATAGTTCAGTTACTCGTGCCCGCGCACTCGCGCTCTTCCTGCTGCAGCAGCGTCGCGCGCGTCTCCAAGACGCTGCTGGCACCTGCCGGAGAGCCACTAAATAAACATCACCTGATAGCAACATGACATTCAGATATGACTCATGTACAGGTTTCATCAGGACTTATTTTTGTGGGTTATTTTTGGGGAACTCAAATGAACATGTGACGACTCTTAACACATTTAGTCACTCTTAAGACTTCTCATTTGAAATTTAAATGTTATTTTAATTAAAATAAATACAAAAAATCAAAATGTGCATGTGGTATTTAAATCTATGTAAATAGACATTTTGACCGTTTACAATGATGGTATCAGAAGCTAAATGATTAGCATATTCATATTCTATCCAATGCCAAATTTATGCTGCAAAGGTGGCACAGAAGCGGTTCTTAAGTGGCATTAAGGTGTTTTTACACACTGTTTAATGCTGCTCAGAGGTGGCATCAATCCACAGCAATTAGAATGGTAAACTTTGATGTTAGGGTATAAGCAGGAAAAATTTAGTCTGGCTTTTATGCAGCATTGCATCTTTACAATTTATTTTGAGCAGGCACAGAGCAGCCTTAACTCAGCATGTTCGTATTCTGGTATTAACATGATATTAACATGATATCTTGGCCAGCATCTCACCTATTTCCGTGAAAAAACACCTATGTCAAATTTACACCTTAAAAGTGGCACAGAAGTGCTTCTTAAGTGGCATTAAGGTGTTTTTACACACTGTTTAATGCTGCTCAGAAGTGGCATCAATCCACAGCAATTAGAATGGTAAACTTTGATGTTACGGGTATAAGCAGGAAAAATTTAGTCTGGCTTTTATGCAGCATTGCATCTTTACATTTTATTTTAAGCAAGCCCAGAGCAGCTTTAACTCGATATGTTCATATTCTGGTATTAACATGATATTTCTTGTTTAGCACCTCACCTATTTCCATGAAAAAACACCTATGTCAAATTTACACCTTAAAAGTGGCACAGAAGTGCTTCTAAAGTGGCATTGAAGAGTGTTTACATACTGTTTACTGGTGGTATAAATCAGTTTAAACAGTATTTAGAATGGTATACTTTGATGTTAGTGTATAAGCAGGAAAAATTTAGTCTGGCTTTTATGCAGCATTGCTTCTTTACAATTTATTTTGAGCAGGCACAGAGCAGCCTTAACTCAGCATATTCATATATTAAGGTATTAACATGGTATTTCATGGTTAGCACCTCACCTATTAACCTGGAAAAGAAAAAAAAACATCTATGCCAAATTTACCGCACAAAGGTGTCTTTTTTACACAGACTGTTCTATTTTTACACTTTATTTCAAGCAGGCACAGAGCAGCCTTAACTCTGCATTATCATGTTCTGGTGTTAACATGGTTTTTGCTTGATTGGCGCCTCAACTATTCCTCTGAAAAAACACCTGTGCCGAATTTACACCACAAAGGTGGCACAGAAGCGCTTCTTAAGTGGCATTAAGGTGTTTTTACACTGTTTAATGCTGCTCAGAGGTGGCATCAATCCACAGCAATTAGAATGGTAAACTTTGATGTTAGTGTATAAGCAGGAAAAATTTAGTCTGGCTTTTATGCAGCATTGCGTCTTTACATTTTATTTTAAGCAAGCCCAGAGCAGCTTTAACTCGATATGTTCATATTCTGGTATTAACATGATATTTCTTGTTTAGCACCTCACCTATTTCCATGAAAAAACACCTATGTCAAATTTACACCTTAAAAGTGGCACAAAAGTGCTTCTAAAGTGGCACTGAAGTGTGTTTACATACTGTTTACTAGTGGTATAAATCAGTTTAAACAGCATTTAGAATGGTATACTTTGATGTTAGTGTATAAGCAGGAAAAATTGTCTGCTTTTATGCAGCATTGCGTCTTTACAATTTATTTTGAGCAGGCACAGAGCAGCCTTTACTCAGCATATTCATATTCTAAGGTATTAACATGGTATTTCATGGTTAGCACCTCACCTATTAACCTGGAAAAGAAAAATAACATGCCAAATTTACCCCACAAAGGTGTCTTTTTTTACACAGACTGTTCTATCTTTACACTTTATTTCAAACAGGCACAGAGCAGCCTTAACTCTGCATTATCATGTTCTGGTGTTAACATGGTTTTTGCTTGATTGGCGCCTCAACTATTCCTCTGAAAAAACACCTGTGCCGAATTTACACCACAAAGGTGGCACAGAAGCCTCCTGAAGTGGCATTTATGCATCATTACACACTGTTTAATGCTGCTCAGAGGTGGCATTAATGCATTTACACAGCAATTAAAATGGTAAACTTTGATGTTAGTGTCTAAGCAGGAAAACTCTACTCTGGCTTTTATGCAGTATAGTATTTTTACACTGAATTTTGAGCAAGCTATATGATATTTTCATACTCTAAGGTATTAACATGGTATTTCATGGTTAACACCTCACCTGTTTCCCTGGAATTTACATCACAAAGGTGGCACAGAAGCACTTCTGAAGTGGCATTTAGGTGTCTTTTTTTACACAGACTGTTCTATCTTTACACTCTGAAAAAACACCTGTCAAATTTACACCTTAAAAGTGGCACAGAAGTGCTTCTAAAGTGGCATTAAGGTGCCTTTACATGTTGTTTACTGGTGGCGTAAATCAATTTACACAGCATTTAGAATGGTATACTTTGATGTTAGGGTCTGAGCAGGAAAACTTTAATCTGGCTTTTATGCATCTTTGTGCCTTTACACTTTATATTAAGCAGGCACAGAGCAGCCGTAACTCTGCATGTTCATATTAAGGTATTAACATGGTATTTCATGGTTAGCACCTCACCTATTTCCCTGAAAAAAAAAAAAAAAAAAAAAAAAAAAAAAAAAAACACCTATGCCAAATTTACACCGCAAAGGTGGCACAGAAGCGCTTCTGAAGTGGCATTTAGGTGTCTTTTTACACAGACTGTTTAATGCTGCTCAGAGGTGGCATAAATGTTTTTACAGCAATTACAACAGTATATACCTGGGTAATAGGGGCTGAGCAGGAAAACTTTATCTGGCTTTTATGCTGCATTGCGTCTTTACACTTTATATTAAGCAGGCACAGAGCAGCCTCAAATCTGCATGTTCATATATTGAGGTATTAACATGGTATTTCATGGTTAGCACCTCACCTATTTCCCTGAAAAAACACCTACGCCAAATTTACACCACAAAGGTGGCACAGAAGCATTTCTAAAGTGTCATTAAGGTCTTTACACGCTGTTTACTGGTGGCATAAATGCATTTATACAGCAATTACAACAGCATACTTTAATAATAAGGACTAAGCAGGAATACTTTACTCTGGCTTTTATGTGGCATTTAGGCATCTTTACACACTGTTTAATGCTGCTCAGAGGTGGCATGAATGCATTTACACAGCATTTACAACTATATACTTTGATGTTAGGGGCTAAGCAGGTATACTTTACTCTGGCTTTATGCAACATTTTTTCTTCACTGTATTTTAAGCAGGCACAGAGCAGCCTTAAATCTGCATTTTCATATTCTAAGGTATTAACATGGTATTTCATAGTTAGCACCTCACTTATTTCCTTGAAAAAAACACCTATGCCAAATTTACACCAAAAAGGTGGCACAGATGTTCTTCTGAAGTGGCATTTAGGCATCTTTACACACTGTTTATTGCTGCTCAGAGGTGGCATAAATGCATTTACACAACAATTACAACCCTATACTTTGATGTTAGGGGCTAAGCAGGAAAACTTTAGTCTTGCTTTTTATGTCATTGCATCTTTACACTTTATTTTGAGCAAGCATAGAGCAGCCTTAACTTGGCTTTCTCATATTCTGGTATTAACATGGTATTCCTTGGTTATTTCCTTTAACACATATTTCCAAATCTACACCACAAAGGAGGCATAGAAGCACATCTGAAGTGGCATTTAGGCATCTTTACACACTGTTTAATGCTGCTCAGAGGTGGCATTAATGCATTTACACAGGAATGGTAACCATATACTTCAGTCAGGCATTTATGCAGCATTATGCTTTACTGAGAATTTTAATCAGGCAGGTGCTTCTAGAAATCAAACTGACACAGACAAGAATTTGAACAAACTTTTAAAATTTTATTGTTTGTTAAAAATTATATTGCAGTACAATATATTCCTTCTGTTAAATGTAGAAAACGTTCAGAATGAGTCAAAAGGCACATTTGTTTACACTATTTACAGTTCTGTCTAAACTCATAAATATTGGGATAAAACAAAGAAGCCCAAAGTAAAAGTGCTGAACAGAATTCTAACTGGAAACATTAATAATATAACAATAATAATAACAACAGCAATGACAACAATACATACAATCAGTAGCAGTTTTAATAAATGTTTTGTTTTTATTATTAAAGTGTTCACTTGTGATTTCTTTGTACTGGGTTTTTACACTTTTACACACAAAATGCTTCAACTGAGTAACTGGAGCCAATCACAGCCTCCTGTGAACCGGATTGCTTTTGTTCATTTTACCAATCCAGTTTTGAAACTGCTTGCATACGAAAAATCATATCAAAAGGAGAGAACTTGTAGTAATACTCGAGCGAGATTCCAAAATTCGCATTTTCTCGCACATACTTCAAGTCTAGAATACGGTAGCCAGGCCTGTAAAATACAGTAGTCAGTATCACGCGTCTTCATCTGCGACGGCGCGTTCTTTCCCTCGACTTTTCCTGAGATTGAGCACGACCGAACGGAGCCTGCAAAAACCGCACAGAAAACTTTGGTGCGACGGGAAAAATCAAGACGCCCGACCCAAAAGAAAACAAATAATGAATTTCGAGTGAAGGAATAAAAAAAGTAACATGCGAACGCCAAACAGCAGCGCGGGGCAGTGCAGCTCAGTTTTGGTGGCAGGCCGCGGGCTTTGATTCTGTTTTGGGAGCGGGAGAAATAAAATAAAACCCTGACAAGGCATTGGAAAAGTGTTTTATCTTCTACACGTGATTATAACAAAGTCTACCTCTACTAATAATGTCCCTTGGATATAAATAGCAACAATAATAATAGTATTAATAATAACAATAATAATACGAACAGCAATAGCAAAGACGCCAATACATTTGCTTCCATTCCAACTACACGAGAATACAAGACCAAAAAGAAAAAAAAACAAAAAAACATTGACCTCATACAAACAAACAAACCTGCATAACAAATATAATATTCTTCCAACACAAAAATATTCAAAAACCATTCAAAAATATCACTTCTGAACAGATACAAAGAGAATCGCGAGTTGTTCGTGGGGCAGTATTTGATTTATAACATGCGTTTGGTTTTTATTGCTATTGCTCCACAGAGGTCCAGTGGTTTCAGCGCTCGTTCACAACCAAGTCTGCTAATAAATAATTTGGTTATCGACTCCCAAAGCTCACGACGATCCATCCGCAACCTATTATGTTCTATAAAATAATCTGTTTGGACAGTGACGAGTCTATACGATACCTGAGAGAAAGGATTTCGGCGAGCGCCGCCATCACTAGATCGTGAACAAATCTGTCCCTGTGTTCGGATTACTGAAATGTAGAAAGAAATGAGAAATTCACAGGGTTCGAGGGGTCAAACAGCAGTTTCAGAATCATGCGATCGGGTCCGTACGCTCCCCTAAGCGCAGAACTCTGGGTAGAGGAGACCGACGCCGCAGGAAATAAATAATATAGCACTACTCTCTCTAGAAATATATATATATATATATATATACGTACACAAGACTGCATCTGAAGGAGATAAAGGCACTGCTTTAACAGAAGGCTTTTTTTTCGAAACTCCCTAAAACAGGAAACAGTATACACCAATATCTTAATAAATAAACATCTGTTTTACCTCAATGTCTGATGTGATGAAATGGAGGGTGGAAAAGCCCTATTGCTTCAAATAAGGCCAACAAAAACCAATTTCAAGTGCCCGTGTATTTCTAAAATCGTCTTCTTCCTTAACGAACCCAACTCGTAGCTTATGGACTGAGAATGACTTGGGAAAGAACTCTTCTGACCGTGTGCGTGTTTGAGCCTCTAGGTGGCGTCCCAACCCGTTTTAAACTGGATGACGGATTGCCGGTGATCCAAAGGCGTCCCGAGGATCATGTGATCCACCGTCTCCAGGGCGTCCATGCTGCCGTGGCCGTTGGGTAACAGATGCGTCTGTTCGGAGGAAGAGGAGGAAGGCGTGAAGTGTGAGGAGGAGGAGCTAGAGTCTGAGAGGGAGGAGCTTGTGGGCGCTGATGCGAAGAGGGAGGAGGAGTAAGGCGGAGGGGGCGGAGTCGAGGATTGCAGGGCTTGTGAGGTGAACGGGTACTGAAGCGAATCGGGCGAGGGGTAGCTGAAGTCCAAATCGTCGAAATCGAACTCGTCGTTTGTTCTTTCCGTAGTAGGCCGAGCCACATGCGACTGCGTGGCTTGGGGTTGCACCTGCTGTGCAGGTTGCGCCTGCTGCGCGGGTTGCTTCGGCACCCCGAGAAAGTGTGCGTTGGAAGCGTGCGTCACGTGCGGGGGTAGCGCGACGCGTGCAGATTGCAGCAACACGCCGGGTTGCTGTCGCATTTGCGTGAGAAACATGAGCTTGCTGTACTGCGTGGACGGTTGCGCACGTGAGCCGCTCTGCTGCTGTTGCTGCTGCTGTTTCAACACTCCAAACGACGAATGATTCTGCTTTAGTGTGTGAACGTGCTGCTGCGGGACGTGGGTCGACAACATGCGCATGTTCGGGTTCACCGCCACCTGTCTCTGCTGCTCCTGGGAGATCAAATTTTCCAGGTCGTACGTCTCGGGAAGGGTCGGGCACGGGCGTCCTCTCACGCCGTTTAGATCCGCCGCTGGCGTTTTGATGTCCGGCGACGGGCAGGGGCTATTGGTCAGATCCAAGACCTCGCTGACCACCTCGCTCTTTGGCTTCGCCGCAGGCGGCAGAAGGGATCGTGGGTAGTGAAGATGGTTCTGAAGGGAGTGGGAAGGGTTTCCGATGAACTTGCGAGCGTTGAGCATCTTGGCCAGCATCTCTTGGCGCAGACGTTGGTCGTTGGCGAACTGCTCTCTCTCCCGACGTGCTTTCTTCACCTCCTCGTCCATCCGGGAGAGCTCGGCGCACACACGGGATACGCAGTTCTCGGGGATTTTTATACCTGAGACACACAGAAGATTGTTATTATCTTCTTGAATTGAGGTAAACAGACATATAAGGCCCGTTCACACCAAGAACGACAACTATATTAACGATAACGTTGTTTATTAAAAACTGCCGCTTTAAATGCACAAGCTCTTTAAAGGTTGATTCTGATTGGCTGTCAATATTTATATTAAAAGTTTGGGATCAGTAAGACTTGTAATATATGTAAAAAAAACAAGTCTCTTATGCTCATCAAGGCTGTATTTATTTGATTAAAAATACAGAAAAAATTTAATATTGCAAAATGTTATTACAATATAAAATAATGGGTTTTATTTTAATATACTTTAAAATGTATTCCTGTTTTGCCAAACTGAATTTTCATCAGCTGTTACTCCAGTCTTAAGTGTCACATGATCCTTCAGAAATCCATTATTTTATATTGTAATAACATTTTGCAATATTACTGTTTTTGTCTGTATTTTTGATCAGAATATTAGAATGATTTCTAAAGGATCATATGACTGAAGTAACGATGCTAAAAATTCAGCTTTGAAATCACAGAAATAAATTACATTTTAAAATGTATTCAAATAGAAAACAGTTATTTTAAATAGTAAAAATATTTCAAACTTTTACTGTTTTTGCTGTACTTAAATGTAGGCTTGGTGAGCAGAAGAGACTTCTTTAAAAAAAATCACGATTTTTAATAATCAATAATCTTGATTATTGTGATTTAAATTTCTACATATACATATACACTACCAGCCATACTTGTGGTTGCCAGATGTCAAGATTTTAAATCCCTCAATCAGTTTTTTTTTTTTAAATAAATCGATACATTTTCTGCCCAGTGGTTTACTTATGTTCCCAACCTGGCAACCATACAAATAAAAAAAATATACACTACCAATCAATAGGGTTTTGAAAATAAGTTTTTTTTTTTTCTTAAAGATATTTCTTCTGCTCACCAAGCATTCATTTATTTGTTCCAAAATACAGCAAAAGCAGTAATATTGTGAAATATTTTTTACTATTTAAAATAACTGTTTTGTATTTGAATATATTTTAAAACGTAATTTATTTCTGTGATCAAAGCTAAATTTAAATTTAAGGAAACATTTTATTATTATTAAAACAGCTGACTAATTTTTTTTTCAGGATTCTTTGATGAATATAAAGATTCAATAATCATCATTCATCTGAAATAAAAAGCTTTTATAACAATATAAACTAAACTGTTCAAAAGCTTGGAGCTGGTATTTTTATTTTTTTTTAATACTTTTATTTAGCAAGGATGTTTTAATAGGATCAGAAGTGATTATAAAGACATTTATAAATATAGCTGCAAGCAGCAATTGCGGGGCCAAGCACAAAAGAGGCAGAATGAGGAGTTAAGCACGGCAAGGAGCAGCAGACCGACTACAACAGTGAGTAACTTAAGCCATTTTAGGATAATATCAGTTGAAATGGCTGAAAAATCATAAATACAACCAATCGTAATAAAATTTAATGGCTTTTCACTTTTGACCAACAGGTGGTGCTGTTTTCAAATTGATGTGACGTGTTCTGTGTGAAATGACAATGACACACACAAAGTTTGCCGTCATTATGTCAAAGCTTTGCAGAGATACAGCCTCAGATGTAGTTTGGCATCTTTCCAGCAAATTTGTTGATGCGCTAAACGAAAACGGTTTCGTATATCGACACAAAATTCATAACTTTTTGCCAGCATAGTCTGAAGATGATCTGAGTCAAATTTGGTGAAGATCGGACTAACAGTCTGGGAGGAGTTCGAAAAAGTAGGTTTTGTACATTAATCAAAATGGCGGACAGGAAGTTTGGCCAATTTCGGCATAATGGATATCAATGTTCTCGACTTGACCCAAGGAATCTATTGGCATCAGTTTCATTCCAATAGGCTAATGTAAACAGAAGTTATTAGCATTTTTGTAAATTTCATTATTAATGTTTAGTGAATGGCGTATTACTTCTGACCCATAGGTGGCACTGTTACCAAATTGATGTGGCTTGGTCAGAGTGTGGTGACAATAGCACATATAAAATTTGGTGTCAATATGTCAAAGCTTTGCAGAGATACAGACTCGGATGCAATTTGGCATCTTTCCAGTAAATTTGTTGATGCGCTAAACGAAAACGGTTTCGTGTATCGACACAAAATCCATAACTTTTTGCCACCATGGTCTGAAGATGATCTGAGTCAAATTTGGTGAAGATCGGACTAACGGTCTAGGAGGAGTTCGAAAAAGTAGGTTTTCAACATGAATCAAAATGGCGGACAGGAAGTTCAGCCAAAATTGGCAAAATTGGTATCGGTGTTCTCAGCATGACCGAAGGAATCTATCAAAATCAGTTTCATTTCAATAAGCTAATGTACGCAAAAGTTATTAGCATTTTTTGAAATTTCGTTATAACTTTTGACCACAAGGTGGCGCTGGCCCCAAAATTTTTATGTACATTCAGGGCATGGTGCCGAACATTTTTGTAATTAATGTCGAAACGATACGCTAATCCGTTCTCAAGATACAGCATTTTAAAGCTAAATTCAAAATGGCCGACACCCAAAATGGCTGACATGGGAAAACTGGATATGGTTCGACTCGGTATGACACACCGAATCTAAAGAGACCAGTTTTGTGATTTTTGGACAAATCATTCAGACGTTATAAAGAAAAATAGCCATTTTTTGTATCTCCTGACCACTAGGGGGCACTGCACCGAAACACTGCAGTTAGCCTCAGGTCATGCTTGTTATAACACACACCAAGTTTGGTGTCAATATGACAAACTATTACGGAGATATAGCCTCACATTGATTTTTGCTAGCTTTTCGTAGAATTCTTTCGCGTGTTATTCGTGAACGGCTGGACGAATCGACTTGAATTCCATAACTTTTTGCCAGCGTGGTCTGAAGATGATCTGGATCAATTTTTGTGACAATCGGTGCAACGGCCTAGGACGAGTTCGAAAAAGTAGGTTTTACAAACAATTGAGAATAGCGAAAAAACTAAACCTTACGATTTTTGAATTTTGGTGTCCATTCCACTCGGCATAAGCCAAGGAATCAGAGGAAAAAAGAATTTTTGTTGTGTGGCTTACGGTTCAAACGTTATTAGCATAAATCTTTTGAAAGTTTGGACAAGTG